>NW_027249737.1:10000-85030 GCF_030848795.1 Temnothorax nylanderi | reverse complement strand
TTTATCATGATACCATAGAGTTCTTTTACAATTTCAGTGGTATATTTTCAATTAGGTCGTTTCGAGACTCTGCCATATTCCAAACTTAGATGGAAAAATATATGTTCGAAAGCATTAATAACAGAGGATGAATACTCGGAAAACTAGCTGCTCTTTTCAAGTTGTAATATAGAAGCAATCATTTTATTCGAATTTCCGGATCGAAGTTTTAATAAAAATAACAATCAGTGGCTGAGTACAGTACGACCTGCAGTATCTCGCATTGCATATCATCATTCTTCTCAATTCGAGAATATTATCCAAGTTAGTCCTGTGAATACACGAATCTTGCTCTTCAGATAAAATTATAATTACCGATTTTGTCAAATAATGTTAAATTACATTCATTTGATAAAACAATCAAAGATGTTTTTCACCTCTTCTGTTTCATTAATGACGAATTAGAAAAGACTTTTAAGAGATTCAGATCATCATCATATAAACGATTTTAATCAGGTGATGTTCACAGCATCGATTTCCTTCCGGAATAAACTCTCCTTTGATGTATGACTGCATTCGGGCTTCTTGGGGGACTATTCTCAATTTGTTTTTTTCAGTACATAAACAGCAATACTATGAGTAGATACCGTCTAGAATTTCATCTCTATGTATTCATTTGTACATTCTTCAGAATTAGTTGGTAATTCAGTATAGAAGGTTGGGTCCATCTGACTAGACTGAGATGCAGATACATCAGTGACAGAACTCCTGCGAAGCTCTGGAGATAATTCTTCATCTCATCTCGATTATTGGATCATCTGTTCTGCCATCGTTTATATGCAACCACCGACAATTAGCACAAATAATATCGTCAATACTAAGAGATTGCGATTAATCTCTGAAAGAAAGCTGCCTCATCTAATGATGCTATTATTTTCCTAGGCCTGGTATTTTATGCACCAACCGACACATATCGCGCACTTCGGATTGTATCTTTCGACATGCGTCGACATATTTACATACAAGTAATTCTAAAAAAAAAATATCAATATACAGAGATGAGAGAAGTGTATTATAATTATATTGAAAAGGAACAAGTTAGCCAGCGACCCGGGTAGGAAGCTCAGGTGAGCAGGAAGGTAAGGGAAATGCTCAGGTGAGCCGAGAAGAGGGAACGCTCGAGTGAGCTAGAAAGGAGTATGATGTAAATACAAAGGTGTACCAGTCCCGTGATGCGCAGTCGTCCGCTGCATTACAAAACGTACAGTTTGTTTCTCCACATAAAGTTGGAGCGCGTTTCAGTTGCAAGTGGGCTTTTGCGTTCTCGCGTTATCGCGTTTCAGTTTGACTCGTTTCACTCTGCAGCTCTACTTCCCTCGATAAAACGGCATCAGATCGATCGTTTGGACCTTTTTCTTCCGTTTTTCAAGCGTAGGATCGTATTACGCGTCCGTATGTTTCCCGTCAAGTTTACTCGAGACTAGATTATTGTCGGATCGTGCAAATATCTGGCGGTTCGAAGCTTCCGACACGGCAGCCGGCACTCGTCGGAATATCTGAATAAACGGTGGAACTCGAGAGAAAAAGGCTCGCGAGACGATGCTATCTGAACGTGAAAAAAGTGTTTCCTCATTAACCGATCTTGTTACGTGTAACGCGGCGCGTGTGAATGCACGTTCATTGTTACGAGAACACCGAACCGGTATCGAAGATATTAATAAATGGGTCGCAGTCAATTCTCCGCCTTAAAGGCTATTCCTATGGTTCTTTTTTAGCTCCACCACGAAATTATGCGCAATGGCACACCCTCCTTCTTTTTACATCATGGAGAGGAGCCTTGGAGAGAGCTCCCAAGATGCGATTGACGCGTTCGACAACCAATTAACAAAAATCAAAAAGCCACGATCGATTGCGGAGCTCGATGCGACCCCCTCCCACGCGCACTTAGGAGCGCTTGACTGGCCTACTGCGCATGCGGCTCAGCTAGGGCTGCAACTTCACTCGGGTGCACACCCGAGCGAAGTTCTGTCCTTGTTCAACTTTTAGTAAATAAAAATAAAATAACGCTGTGTGCATCCGAGTAAAGTTTTCGAACGCAGCCAGGTGGGGATAGGTACGCGCGTAGAGAGAAGATGAGCGCGGCTATACGAAGATCGCACAAAGCGAAAGCGCGATAGCCGCTATAGGTATATGTGAGCCTGGCAATAAATGTAGGTATAGCGAAGTATAGATGAATAGAAGTATAACAGAATACAGATATAGAGAGCGTGTTAAAGGGGAATGTGGACAAGGAGAGAGCGCTATAAGACAATGTAGATGTACGGACGAGACAAAGGAGTGGAATAACGTAGAAAGAGCTTCGCGGAAACGGCACGGACAGTTGTAAACATGGAGTCGAGATCTTCAACAGTATACAATAAAATATAAATTATTCGATAAAATACAGCTTGTAACTGGCGTGTCACAATAAAAAAAACCGTCAAAACTCACAAACTAGTTTAGATACCAGTGGTTGTTAAAAATTCTTGTAAGATTCCATTCCAAGATTCTAAAAAAAATATAGCGATGGTACAAAAAGCTATGATAATTTTGAAAAAATTTTTTTAAGTACCTTCACCATTTTAATTGGTTCGAAAAAATTACTCGTTGTAGAATACCGTCTCAAAAGTCTACAAAAAATATGGGCAATGGTACAAAAAGCATATCATAATTTTAAAAAATAAAAAAAATCTTTTATTTTTTTAAACATCGCCTACCTATTTTATTGTTTGAAAAAAATTACTTGTTGTAGAATACTATCCCAAAATTCTACATAAAATATATGGCGATCGTACCAAAAGCATATCATATTTAAAAAAATAAAAAGAATACTTATTTTTTAAAAGTACCGGCTACCCATTTTATTGCTTCCATAAAATTATGTCCTATAGACAAACTACTCCAAGATTCTATAAAAATTTTTTCATAATGTACAAGAAAGATATCGGGACTAAAAAAAAATCAAGAACACATTATTTTTTTTTATCCATGTTCTGTCATCAGAAACCTTTCCCGAATTTTCCCACAAATGTGTCTCAATGATATCTACAACATATTAAAAATTTTATCAAAATCGGTTAAGCCAATCAAAAGATATGAATTATTTTCAAAAATTTTATTTTTATTTTTACAGCAAAAGTTCAATATTAAGGGCTAATATTTGACTAAATTGGAAGTGACACTGATAGCAATCAAAGCAAAAAAAAATGAGCATGATCCGTGCGGGGGCACATTGACCCATCTTATCCGGCTACGTCCTTTATTTAATTTCACGTACCGGCGCGGCGAAAACGCGGTCGCCCCTCCCCGCGGCGCGCGAAAACGGAACGCGGGTCCCCTCACCCCGCGGACCCCTCCCCCGCGGCGCGGGGAAACGCGGTACCCCTCCCCCTCCCCGCGGTGCCCGAAACGCGGTCCCCCCTCCCCTTCCCCCGCGGTGCTCGAAAACGCGGTCCCCTCCCCCTACCCGCGGCCCGGGAAGTGCCCGAAAACGCGGTCCCTCCCCTCCCCCTCCCCCGCGGTGCCCGAAAACGCGGTTCCCCCCCCCGGCGGTACACCCCCCTCCTCTCCGCGGTATACCCCCCGCCCCTCACCCCCCCTCATTCCCTTGTTAGAGCGCCCATAGCTTACTACTAACTGTGTTTTCCAAAAATTTTGGGGGAGAAATTCTAGACAAGAAAAATAAATTAACGTACTCGCAACGAATCAAATTTGAATCGAGGCACAGGGATAGAAGGTCGTGTCAACCTACAAGAATTTTATTTATGGCTAAACAAAATTGGAAAAGTCAATAATGTCAAAATAATATTTGCTTAAGGAGAGTAAAGAAAAATGATACCTAACTGCTAATATAATTAAAGATTCGAATTTTTTAAACAATTCCATTCGTCATAACGATGGATACAAAGGCCGTAGCCGGATAAGAAGGGTCAATGTGCCCCCCCACACGGATCATGCTCATTTTTTTGCTTTGATTGCTGTCAGTGTCACTTACAATTTAGTCAAATATTAGCCCTAATATTGAACCGTTTTGCTGTAAAAAAATAAAAATAAAAGTTTCGAAAATAATTCATATCTTTTGATCGGCTTAACCGATTTTGATAAAATTTTAATATGTTGTAGATATCATTGAGACACATTTGTGGAAAATTCGGGAAAGGTTTCTGATGACAGAAACATTGATAAAAAAAAAAAAAATGTTCTTGATTTTTTTTTAGTCCGATATCTTTCTTGTACAATTACGAAAAAATTTTTTCTAGAATCTTGGAGTAGTTTCCTATCGGACATAATTTTTTGGAAGCAATAAATGGGTAGGCGGTAGGGGAGACCGGGGCCTAACCGTTAGTTTTTTTTTCGGTGCCGATTTTTAACAAGAAAATAAATAATTTTAGTTAAATGTGGTATACCACTGTAAAGAGTGAACCTTTAGCTACAAAATTTATCTAGGAAATTTTTATCTACGGTCGCTTTGTTTAACCGGTATAGAGCAAAAACGACAACGGTGGAAAAATTGAAATCTCAAAAATGCCGGGGTTTAACCGTCACACTGCATTTTTCAATACATATACGTACATCTAATCATGAAAAATGATAAGGATACATCTTAATAATTGTTTTTTAAGAGAAAATATAAAAATTTATTTAAAATTTTATGCGAAACATTATTAAAAAATAGTTACGAGAGTTCCTCTTTCCGCAAAAGTCACTCGCCCGACTTGTTTCCCTCCGTCGACGTCCGATGACTCTATTCGGTGTCCTGAACGGTTGTAATTCCCGTCTCATCCATATTCCATATGCAGTGAGCCTGGAAATGCCCGGAAATGCCTTGGAAATGCACCCGGACTGCTTACTGACGGATTAACCCCAAACACAAGTTTCAGGGTTTGATCGCCCACGAAATATTAGACATCAACGATAATGAAAAACTACACTGGATTCGTGTTCAGCATGCATTACTCTTTATATCACGTACCTCGAGATTTGGAGAGCAAATATTATTGCAGATATTACAAAATTTCCACGCGCAGAAAATGGTAACTTTCACCTTCCGAAAACACGTTTGCCCTCGTAAAAATCATAACACGGCAGGTAACCTGCCGAAACTCCGTTGGTCACATGGGTACCATAAGCAGCGTTTACAATGTTAATAGCGAGTTCGCACAATACACGGTTCCGAGATATTTGATTTGACGGTTCAACCCCGGCGACGGTTAGGCCCCGGTCTCCCCTACTTTTAAAAAAAAAGTATTTTTATTTATTTATTTTAAATATGATATGCTTTTGGTACGATCGCCATATATTTTATGTAGAATTTTGGGATAGTATTCTACAACAAGTAATTTTTTCGAACCAATAAAATAGGTAGGCGGAAGTTAAAAAAAATAAAATCTTGTTTTTTATTTTTCTAAATTATGATATGCTCTTCGTACCATTGCCATATTTTTTTGTAAACTTTTGAGACGGTATTCTATAACAAGTAATTTTTTCGAACTAATAAAATGGGTAGAGGTACTTTAAAAACAAAATTTTTTTTTCAAAATTATCATAGTTTTTTGGTACCATAGCCATATTTTTGTTTAGAATCTTGGAATGGAATCCTACAACAAGTAATTTTCCGGAATCGATTAAATAAATAGATGCAGGTACTAAAAAAATAATAAAATAAAGTAAATTGAAATAATTATGAAAGGATAAACTATAATCGTATTAAATCAATGTTTATTTTAATAAAGTACACATACACATACATGTACACATACGCTCAAAATAATGACGTACACATACACTTTGTTTACATAAGTCACTCTCATACTATTATTAGCACTATTTATAGTCATATGGATGGACTAATCTTCATCACATATCTTCATTGATAGTAGGACGTGATGCCGTCTATTTTAAATATATTTAAATATTTTTTTATATTAAATATATTTAAAACAGACGGCATCACGCCCATTATCAATGAAGATAATGCTGAAGATTAGTCCATCCATATGATATAAACTATAAATAGTGTAAATATAGTATGAGAGTGATTATGTGAACTATGTGTATGTGTACTTCTTAATAACATTTGATTTAATACGATTATAGTTTATCCTTTCATAATTATTTCATTTTACTTTATTTTATTATTTTTTTAGTACCTGCATCTATTATTTAATTGATTCCGGAAATTACTTGTTGTAGGATTCCATTCCAAATTCTAAACAAAAATAGGGCGATGGTACACAAAAACTATAATAATTTTGAAAAAAATATTTTTGTTTTTAAAGTACCTTCTCCTATTTTATTGGTTCGAAAAAATACTTGTTATAAAAATACCGTCTCAAAAGTTTACAAAAAAATATGGCAATGGTACGAAGAGCATATCATAATTTAGAAAAATAAAAAACAAGATTTTATTTTTTTTAACTTCCGCCTACCTATTTTATTGGTTCGAAAAAATTACTTGTTGTAGAATACTATCTCAAAATTCTACATAAAATATATGGCGATCGTACCAAAAGCATATCTATTAAAAAAAAATAAATAAAAAAATTTATTTTTAAAGTACCGCCTACCCATTTTATCGCTTCCAAAAAATTATGTCTGATAGGAAACTACTCCAAGATTCTAGAAAAATTTTTTCGTAATTGTACAAGAAAGATATCGGGACTAAAAAAAATCAAGAACATTAATTTATTTTTTTTATCAATGTTTCTGTCATCAGAAACCTTTCCCCGAATTTTCCACAAATGTGTCTCAATGATATCTACAACATATTAAAATTTCATCAAAATCGGTTAAGCCGATCAAAAGATATGAATTATTTCGAAATTTTTATTTTTATTTTTTACAGCAAAACGGTTCAATATTAAGGGCTAATATTTGACTAAATTGTAAGTGACACTGACAGCAATCAAAGCAAAAAAATGAGCATGATCCGTGTGGGGGCACATTGACCCTTCTTATCCGGCTACGGCCTTTCTCAAACAAGTACGATCGTCACCCTCGTATTGGGAAAGTAAAAAAAACATGTAATGAGTATGATCAGATAATGTGGTATTCCAACATTGTTTATGACATGTTCTGCGTGTGAGCATAAAAATTCCGATTTATTGAAAATTTTATACAAAATACGATACCACAAAAACATCAACACATATGAGGCAATACACTTAGACATGGCAGAAAAAACCAAATGATAAGAGAAGATCCTGTGACTTGTGTTAGATATATAAGAAAAAAGATTTAATTTAATTATGTCTATATTACAGAATGAACATGGACCATTTGGAGAAAACTATATAGTTGACTATTTTCAGAGGCGAGAATTTCAAGCAAGAGGTACTGTTCACACGCACAATCTTTTATATTGCAAAAATGCTCCGATTTACGATGAAGAAAATGAGGAGGGTAATAAAAAGTTAATACAATGGATAGATAAAAATATTACATGTACTTACGATGTTAAAAATCCGTTAATACGTATGCAAATACATCGGCATAAAGCAACATGTTACAGAGGTCGAAAAAATAATCAACATGTAGGTTTATATTCCAATATTTGTTATGAAAGAACTATGATTCTCAAACCATTAGCCGAAAATGAAGAGAATAAAAGCGATAAAACCAATAGAAAAAAAATTAGAGATTTGATGAAGTATTTTTCGAAAAAAATATAATCGTATCTTTTGAAGACATGTTAAAACAATTAGAAATGACGGAAAAAGATTATATTCAAACAATTAGAAGCACGTTAAAGAGGTTCGATCATTACTTGTGAGTCAAAAATGCGACTGAAATAAATGTCATTACAGCGATCTCGAATTATATGCAATATTAGTATAATGAATTGTGGATGCTACTTACGTGCTATATTCTTCGTCAATTATTAGTGTATAGAATATTAACGAACATATACTGGGTATGAGAGCGTCAACGACTCGGGAATCGCTTATTCTACGCTGCGACCTGAACTTTGTGACGATAAAGCCTTCAATCCCACGGTAAAGTCCGATTTTTAAAGTCTTTACACAATCCTTGATGTTTCATCTATCAATGCTAGTTTTTCAAAGTCCTAAGATACTAAGTGTGTACTAAACCAGTGATAATCTACCTCGGAGAGACTTTCTCCATAATGGTATAGGCTAAAAGTGGTCACTTCTGAATAATATTACAAAAAAAACTATACGGTCATATTGCTAAAGTTTTGCGATTATTTGCGTAAAGTGGTTTATGTATGTCGGTATGTAATAAATATATGTCGGGGTATGAGAGCGTCAACGACTCGGGAATTGCTTATTTGGCCAGCATTATAGGTTAGAACCTGTCACTTTGTGTCATAAGCTTTCTATACTCGAAAGCCATCGTAGAGCCTTATTTTTATATGAGCATTTGATAGATGAAACATCAAGGATTGTGTAAAGACTTTAAAAATCGGACTTTACCGTGTGGATTGAAGGCTTTATCGTCACAAAGTCAGGTCCCAGCGTAGAATGAGCGATTCCCGAGTCGTTGACGCTCTCATACCCCGACATATATTCCCAGTAAACAATTTGTCAGCAAATTGTAACCAATTTGACACCAATACGCGCAAAACTTGTCGACAAATTCGGTGCGATCTGTGTCTGCAATACGCTTGTGTTTTGCTAGCAAAGCTTGTGTACATGACTTGACACCAAATTGACGCCAAATATCGAGAAAAACAGGACAGCAAAAGTTCAACGGCAAATTTGCGCCATATTGTGAACAAGGCTTGCCAACAAAAGCTCGACAGCAAATTTGTGCCAAATTGCGAGCAAACCTTGACAAAAGAACTTGACGCCAAATTGACACCAAATACCGAGCAAAGCTTGCCAGCAATCTAACAGCAAATTGTTGACAAATTGCTATCAAAGTTTGTTGACAAAACCCGACGCCAAATTGATATCAAATATCAAACAAGATTTGAGAACAATACTGTTCGAGATTACGCTCGCGTTGCGCCATCTCATCAGATGGCAGCATCGATCGGGTATCGACAGGCCGGATCGACGCGGCAGCTTGCGCAAGCACGGGCGCGCTCATCGCGAGCTTCTCCCTCGCCTCAGAGAGAAACATGTCCGCGTTGTGATCGTACGTACGACGTGTGCTCTGTGAGTTCTGTTCGTAGAACTGCATACCGTGCCGCTCGCAGTGATTGAAGCTGCCAAGAGACTGTAAAGTGTAAAGAGACCGCTCACCCCAGCCAGCTCTGGTACATCAACACGACGACTCAGGCTCACACGTGCGCGAGTGCCGACCGCCACGTGTCTCAACGGCTCACGGGCGAATCACCACGAGCGAGGCAATTTATACATTGCCTCGCGCATCAAAAGACTTCTCATTATACACCGCTCATCGTTTCTCAGGTCAGACTGTACATATTTCATTAAAGACGGCTCAGACTGTGGTCTGAGTTACACAAAAAACATAATTTGTTAACACCCTCCACGCGCGTCCTTCTCACCCCGCTACCATCGCCGGGATTAATCAGCGATTTCGCGAACATTTGGTCCTTCGAGCCGGATGCGTGGAACTTATGGTGTAACTCAGACACAGATCACGTGAAAGGGGCATGCCCTCCGCGATGTGCCACGTAGACATTATAGCGCTGTCGCGAGTGAAAGACAGACATTCTCACGCGCGCTCGCGAGTGTTACACGAGTGTTCACGCGCCCTCGCGAGTGTCACATAAACAGTATCACGTGCTCAATACATGACTCTCGCTTCGCATAGCGCTTTCTCTCGCGTTCCTCGAACGTTCTCGATTCGTGCAGCATTTTCTTACACGTGTCTCGACGTTTCTCAGGTTTCTCATCGTGAACAGCTCAGGGGCGGCTCATCATGACGGATCCCGCCAAAACCGGGACGGGAGGGAAGACCTCTCCATTACTCGAGCTGCCGACCGACAAGCGCACTTCAGAGCGTCAGGCCTCACCGGTGCGGCTGTCCGCGGAGCTCACGCTGAAGGTGCAGACGCAGATGAATCGCATCGCAACGGTGCGGGCCATCAACCAGACGTTGCCATCTACCGCAGATGACACGTCGGTGGATGAAATTCTCCAGATCTCGATCCAGCTCGAGGAAGTGCACAAGGCGTTCCTTAAGGAACACACCTATTTCGAAGCCTCATGGCCGGCGGCGCTCATCACTCATGAGTACTTCTCGAAGAACGCCTTCGCGGTGGAGGCGCAGGAGTGCATGGCGGCTCGTCGCTCTCTGGCGAAGCTCAAGGGCGCATTAGCGGAGAGGCTTGCTCCGAAGGCGGCGCTTGAAACGGTGCAGCCCTCACAGTCTCAACAGAGACTGCCGGACATAAACATTCCGTCCTTCAAGGGCGATTACGCTACTTGGCCCACGTACCGCGACCTATTCAGGGCCGTCATCCTTGATAGCCGACAAATCACTGACGTGGAAAAACTTCACTATCTGCAACTCTCGCTTGAAGGCACACCTTCTCAGCTCATCTCCGGACTGCCTCTCACCGGAGATTCTCTCAACCCGTCATGGGAGATGCTCGTCGAGCGATACGAAAACAAACGCCTGCTCATTCAGTCGTATCTGGACCAACTCTTTGCCAGCTCAACACCAGTGCAGAGGAACGCCGCATCACTGGACAAGCTGCTCAACACCTTCAAGGAAGGAATCAAGGGCCTGCAAGCCTTGGGCGTCTCACAGGATCTGGGAGATAGCATCCTGGTGTACCAGCTGTCCAGGCAACTGGATCGCCAGACGAAGGAGCAGTGGGAGACGTCCTTAGGAGCCACGCGCGAGTATCCGCGATTCGAGCAGCTCGAGCAGTTTCTCACCTCTCGAGCACGAGCACTCGAGAGGATAGAGTCCACGGCCAGCTCAGGGAGCACGGTCGCCTCAACATCCAGGCGTTCGACAGCTCAACATGCGGCAGTTCAACCGGCCCGCACGGAATCATCAGACGGCTCCACGGTGTACCCGTGTGACTGCTGCAACGGCACGCATTTCGTTGTGACGTGCACAAAATTTAGGGATCTCTCACCGGTCGAACGACAGAAACTTGTCATCTCACGGAGGCTCTGCTTCAATTGCCTCGGCCGCCACAACGTCCGCTCATGTAAGAGCTCACGGGGGTGCAAGAAATGCACCAACCGACACCACACGATGCTGCATGAAGCTCATCAGGCGAACTTATCAGCGAAGCCGAGCACCAGCTCAGCTGCGGCAGCTCAATAGGAAGATGGTGCAATCGTCGCTCACTCCTCTTTGGCCCGCTCAGCACACTCAACATTATTAGCTACGGCCCTGGCTCAGATAAATTCATTTGTGACTATTCAGCGCGTACGGCTTCTCATCGATTCAGGTTCAGAACTCACCTTCGTCTCTGAATCACTCATTCGTCAGCTCAACATTCCTCGTCATCATTCTGTCATCATCATTACTGGAATTGGGGGCAAAAAGTCAACTCAAACTCGAGGAGTTGCCTCACTCCAGCTCCGCTCACTTCACTCAAGATCAGACGTCATCATTCAAGCTCACATTCTGCAGACGTTAACCAACATATTGCCATCATTCAACGCTGCACCACAGGAATGGCCGCATCTCACCAAGTTAATCTTGGCCGATCCAGACTTTCTCACACCACGGCCAGTGGATATCATCATTGGAGCTGACTCATATGGGCAGATCATCAAGCCCAACATCATCAAACAAGATCCATTGATGCCAATTGCGCAGCTCTCAATTTTTGGATGGCTCGTTCTCGGACCTGTCGACACATCATCATCGGCATCTGCTGCAGTGCACCATGCCTCGATTCAGGAGAGAGAAGATGCTCTCGACGAGTTGCTGGCGAAATTCTGGACACAAGAAGAAGTGCCTGCAAGTAATACTCATGATCTTACGCCTGACGAGCAAAGATGTGAAGAATATTACAAGAGCACTGTTTCGCGGGACTCAACAGGTCGCTACACGGTTCGACTTCCGTTAAAATCATCACCTGATACTCTTGGGGATTCGTATCACACTGCGCATCGATGCCTGCAGGGCTTACTAAGAAGGTTCGCACGAGATGACAACTATCGACGCCTGTATCATCAGTTCATGACAGAATATCGAGAGCTCAATCACATGACGGAGGCTTCACCCGTTTCCAGCCAGCACGCGCAATATTACTTGCCACATCACGGCGTGCTCAAACCAGACAGTGCAACCACAAAATTACGTGTGGTGTTTAATAGCTCGAGTGCATCTACATCCGGCCGCTCACTCAATGATATCATGTATACGGGAGCCAAGTTGCATTTAGACGTCACAGACGTTTTGCTCTGGATTCGACAGTTTCGGCATTTAGTGGCAACTGACATCACCAAAATGTACAGGCAAATCAACGTACATAAGGATGACTGGAATTTACAACGGGTTCTCTGGATCGACAAACAACTCAAGGAAGTGGAAAATTATCTAACAACGGTCACGTATGGTACCAAGGGTGCCCCGTTCTTAGCAGTGCGAACACTGCTGCAACTGGTGAAGGATGAAGGCCATAAGTTTCCCCTTGCAGTGCCGCCACTCACTGAGGGTCGATATGTTGACGACACCTTTGGAGGCGCCGACACAGTTCAGCAGGTAAAGGAAATTGCAGTGCAACTGAAGAATTTGTGCATGGCGGGCGGTTTTCCATTATCAAAGTGGCACGCGACTCATCAAGATGTGCTCACTGCGGTTCAAGCAGAAAAGGAACAGGGCTCGCAAATTGCATTTGACGATTGCACAACCAAAATCCTCGGATTAAACTGGCTTCCTCACGAAGATTCATTCACATTCTCAACAAGGATCTCATCGCACACCACTCAGTTCACCAAACGCCTCGTTTTGTCTGAAGTGGCTCAGATATTCGATCCACTAGGCTTTGCATCACCAGTAGTGATCAAGGCGAAGATGCTCTTGCAGGAGCTATGGCTTCATAAGCTCCGATGGGATGAACCACTGCCATCCCAGCTCTCATCACGGTGGCTCACTATCAGAAAAGAACTCACCAGCTTAAGCAGAATCTCAATACCTCGATGGTATAACACATGGAGTACCTCGTCAGTGGAATTTCACGGCTTTTCTGATGCTTCTCAACTAGCAATGGCTGCAGTCGTATATATTACCGTCCGCAGCTCAAACGGCGCCACGATTTCATTGGTGTGCTCCAAAACTAAGGTAGCACCGCTCAAACGGCTCACCATCCCGAGACTTGAACTCTCCGCAGCACTGCTGCTCTCAAGGCTCATGCAATACGTTCAAGCCACCTTGAAGTTGAACGTTACAGCAATTCACCTGTGGACGGACTCTGTTGTGACACTCACGTGGATCAAATCTCATGCATCGCGCTGGAAGGATTTTGTGAGAAACCGAGTTTCTCAGATTCAAGATCTCACTGCAAAGGCACACTGGAGATACGTACCTGGTACATCCAATCCAGCCGATTGCGCATCACGAGGATTGACTACTTCTCAACTTCAAAGCCACTCATTATGGTGGACGGGACCACCGTGGATACTCACACCTGAAGCATGGCCATCACAACCCGCGCTGTCGGACGAGTTGAGCTGCAGTGAGGCCCGTCCTGGCATTGCGCTACATGCAGCGGCATCTCAGTCGGAATACCACTGGGACCTCATATATAGGTACTCAACCCTCAATAAATTATTGAAAGTAACAGCTCTCTGTTTCAGGTTTATCTCTCTCTTGAGAAAGCGCCGAGCCAAGTCACTGGACTTGCACTCAGCTTTGGAGAAGGCCAGACTATTCTGGATCAAGGCTACTCAAGCGGCATACTTCACGCATGAGATCAAGATGCTCACGGCCAATTCGAGACTACCACCTACTCACGCATTCAGTCGATTGACTGCGTACATAGACGCTCAAGGGGTTATCCGAGTTGGCGGCCGCCTCAACCAATCAGCACTAGCTCAAGACAACAAACATCAGGCGATTTTACCTCGCCACTCACGGTTCTCAACTTTAATCATCGCCCACGCCCATTTGCGTACTTTACATGGAGGAACACAGCTGACATTGGCTCATGTCAGGCAACAATATTGGATCATCGGCGGACGGGCTCCGGTGAAGTCTCATATCTTACGGTGTGTCGTGTGTGCTCGGCAGAGGGGGATCCGTGCTCATCAACTGATGGGCCAACTACCTCTCTCTCGGGTTACGCCGTCACGTCCGTTTGCTCATACAGGAGTCGACTATGCCGGACCGCTCACCATCAAGACATGGAAGGGACGAGGTGCGAAAACATACAAGGGATGGATCTGTGTGTTCGTCTGCTTTTCCACCTCCGCAATTCACCTCGAAGTAGTCAGTGACTACTCATCAGAAGGATTCATAGCAGCCTTCCGAAGATTTGCAGCGAGAAGGGGAATTGCTCAGACCATGTACTCGGACTGCGGGACAACTTTCATTGGAGCAGACGCCGCGCTCAAGAAAATGTTCGTCCAAGACGCTCAAGAACATCAACGGATTGCTCAAGTGTTGCAACTTGACGGCATAAGATGGGAGTTCAACCCACCAGGTGCTCCACACATGGGGGGCAAGTGGGAGGCGGTTGTAAAGTCCGTGAAGTTTCATTTGAGACGGACCATCGGGGAGACTCTACTCACGACGGAAGAACTAACAACGTTGCTTACGCAAATAGAGGCCATTCTCAACTCAAGGCCGTTGGAACCGTTGAGCGACGACCCTGAAGACGTCTCAGCGCTCACCCCAGGTCATTTTCTCATTGGAGGTCCACTCACTACCATACCCGAGCCATCTCTGATCGACCTGGCAACCTCGCGACTATCTCGGTGGCAGCTCATCCAGCAGCATGTTCAACAATTTTGGGCGCAAAGGTCGGCGCATTATCTGCAACGCCAGCAGGCGATATCCAAGTGGCATCATCCTAACAACAATATCAAGGAGGGTTCTATCGTGCTGCTCACCGACGAACGCTCTCCACCGTGCAAATGGCCACTCGCAAGAGTAACGGCTTTGCACCCCGGAAAGGATGGACTTACTAGGGTGGTTACCCTCAAGACGGCCACCACGATGCTCACCCGGCCAATTGCCAAGCTTGCCGTATTACCCATTTCATCAGGATAAAGGATCACGAGTAAGGAATCATCAACAAGGTTGCTGATGGCGGGCGGAATGTTCGAGATTACGCTCGCGTTGCGCCATCTCATCAGATGGCAGCATCGATCGGGTATCGACAGGCCGGATCGACGCGGCAGCTTGCGCAAGCACGGGCGCGCTCATCGCGAGCTTCTCCCTCGCCTCAGAGAGAAACATGTCCGCGTTGTGATCGTACGTACGACGTGTGCTCTGTGAGTTCTGTTCGTAGAACTGCATACCGTGCCGCTCGCAGTGATTGAAGCTGCCAAGAGACTGTAAAGTGTAAAGAGACCGCTCACCCCAGCCAGCTCTGGTACATCAACACGACGACTCAGGCTCACACGTGCGCGAGTGCCGACCGCCACGTGTCTCAACGGCTCACGGGCGAATCACCACGAGCGAGGCAATTTATACAATTGCCTCGCGCATCAAAAGACTTCTCATTATACACCGCTCATCGTTTCTCAGGTCAGACTGTACATATTTCATTAAAGACGGCTCAGACTGTGGTCTGAGTTACACAAAAACAAAGGCATAATTTGTTAACACCCTCCACGCGCGTCCTTCTCACCCCGCTACCATCGCCGGGATTAATCAGCGATTTCGCGAACAAATACTTAACAGCAAATTGGCACCAAATACAGAGCAAATCTTGATGACACAGCTTGACGCCAAATTGCAGCAAGCCTTGTTACGTAGCCATTAATAAATACTAAAATATATTTTTTTAGGGAAAATTAAAAGCATTAAATTATAAAAAGCATATAATTTTTTATTGATTTACAATAAATTATTTTATACATATGTTAAAAAAAATTTTTATATTTATAAAACATTATAAGACATTTATAAAATCTAACGGTGGCAATAAAATAATTAATTATATATTAATTACAGTAAATGTTATACAATGTGAATTTACTGACATATGCAAACATTTAACTTTGTCAACAGCACATACAATATTTGTAAACACTCGAGAATCTTATATAATGCCTGGAACACATACTCCGTGCGCAGATAATGCATTGGCCGGTATAAGAAGGATTTATAGAATCTTACTGAAAACACGAGTATAATTTCTATGAAAATGCATCTAAAACAATATTCTTATAAGCCTAATACTACTAACTTTCCTTTCTTTAATCATACAATAATAACTACCGTGCATATTTAAACAACTAGTTCAAACTTGAAACACGATTTATTATTTGCAAGAATGCAAAATTGAAATAAACAAATGTTCACAATGTGCATAGTTCGTCGATTACGATGGAATAATGCAGTACTGTTGTCAGAAAGAAATAACAAAAGAATAATATACATCATTTAGGTGCAAGCAACCGAAGTGAATTTTGTAGTGTTTGATGTAATAAAAATTAATATACAGCAGAAAAAAACTGTTCAAACAAAACTTTAAACTTTTACAGATAAAAAAATACACGATATTTCATCAACAGTTCCAAGATTATTTTGAGAAATATTTTAATCAAAGAAAGAATATGTAAAATTTTTAATATTGCAAGAATATGATAGTTATAAAACTAAAGCATTTCCCTTGTATTTTAAATTGTTTTAAATTGTTTCTATTTCAAACTGATATTACAATTTTGCCTTAATCAGATTCAAACGGCAAGTAGAATGAAACATTTTATTACATAATATTACATATTCTTTATACTCTTATAACTCTTCTTTAAGACTATAAGAGTATAACTCTTTATACTCTTATAACTCTTCTTTATAACTCTTGTTTTCACGAAACATTTCGAATATTTTTTATTCTCATCACTATTCTCGCAGTTTTCAGAATTATCATCGTTGTCATCTGAATGAGCCTCGTTATTGTTGCCGGTGTGTCTGTTAATGTTAAATATATCTCTATAATTATCGTTATTTTCGAAATCAAAGTGTTCAGAGTACTCAAAATGATCAGAATTATTAGAAAATTCAGAATGGTGAGGAAGTTCAGAATGATGAAAAAGTTAAGAATAATGAGAAAGTTCAGATTCTTTTTGATTATGAAGAAAATCTGGTATTACGGAACTTTGGCTTTTAACGGAAGCATGTGCTTGCTGAATATGCGACTGATCGAATTCAATTAAAGAATCTGTTGAATTGAGTTCTTCTACAACTTCAACATTCACTTTCTGCCTTTTAACTTTCTTAGAAAGCTTATGAAACGGTGTTTTTTGGAATGTTCTAAAATAAACTGCAAATAAATTTAAATGTTATGTTTACATAAAATACATAGATTTCAAAATATATACTATCTTTACTTTTTAAAAACATTTATTTTTTCAGATTTTCTACTGCACAATCACTATAACAAATAGAATGTTAATGGAAAAAAATATAACTAAATTAATTAAACTAACAGTACAAAATAAACTTATAGGATGAAAGGCTGGCTGATTTTCTCGAGTTATAAAAAGGTCATCAATTTAAATTTAAAAACAAAATCTCGTTTAATTAAACAAATTTTAAATACAATTAACGTTTTACGTTTCGACTTTATATACTTAGTCTTCTTCAGAAACCTGATACATAAAAGATAATACATAAAAAATAATTAAAAAATAAAAAGAAATAAAATTGCTACAGATAAAAAGGATAGAGAACAAAGCCGCATACTTTGGACTGACTTGCCAGAAATGTAGCTAAGATCTACACTATGACATAGTATAGACCTTAGCCACAATTAATGTATATACGAGTTGTCAAAAATAGAATGAAATAAGTCAAGTAATAAAATTGTTACTATTATCTATACTGTTGTTATTATTATCAAACGATATTATTTATTATTTGACAGTGTAAAATTGTAATGCATATATTAAAATTACATTAGGGCTAGAATATAAACCAGACCCACAAGAATGAGAGCAGTTCCAAGATCTCAAGACGAGAATTAACCAGATCTTACAGGGCGGAATTAAGGAGTCTGGATTACTGATTGAAATCAAAGTAAGAAAAGAAAAGAAAAAAAAGAAAAGAAAAGAGAGGGGGGCCTCTGCTTTTGTCTACGAGATCAATTCTAGGGCTAGAATATAAACCAGAGCCACAAGAATGAGAGCAATTCCAGATCTTAAGACGAGAATTAACCTTGCAGAGCCTTTTGTACTACCACGATCAATGTCGATCTTCCAATATGGCGTCCCAAATGAGAATATCGGAAGGGCCCTGCTCGCTGGACCGGACTCCTCGCCTCAATCCTCCCTCAAGCTCTCCTTTTCCTGGCGGTGAGCTCTCCTTGGGAAGTCGAATCTCGCTCGGTTGGTCTCCAGAATACGTGCCGCTTAGCTCAATCAGTTACGAAAGAAGGAAAACGTACTCGTCTCGTCCGAAGAAACGCAGCAAGAGCGGCCATGACACTGAACAAGAGCGAGGAAGGAGGTGGGGGCGCGTTGAAAGTGGCGACTCACGTGTCGCGCCATCTGAATGAAACGCCCTAAACATCGCTTGGTATTTGGCGTCAATTTGTTCTTAAGTTTTGTTACCAAAATTTGCTCAATATTTGGCATCAATTTGGCGTTAGGTTTAGTCAACAAACTTTAACAGCAATTTGGTGCCAATTTGTTATCAGGTAGTTGCTAAGCTTTGCTCGGTATTTGGCGTCAATTTGTTCTCAAGCTTTGTCACCAAAATTTGCTCAATATTTGGCATTAATTTGGTGTTAGGTTTTGTCAACTAATTTTAGCGGCAATTTGATGCCAATTTGTTATCAGGTACTACTAAGCTTTGCTCGATATTTGGTATCAATTTGGCGTCAATTGTGTACGCATGTTTTGATACGTATTTGCTAGCAGTTTGTCGACAACATTTGATAAAACAAATTTTGATGCAAATTTGTACCATTTCTGAAACCAAAATTTGTAGCAAGTATTTGGCATTATTTGTTCGAACAGATTTGGCTATCTGGGTTTATTAATATTCTATACACTAATAATTGACGAAGAATATAGCACGTAAGTAGCATCCACAATTCATTATACTAATATTGCATATAATTCGTGATCGCTGTAATAACATTTATTTCAATCGCATTTTTGACTCACAAGTAATGATCGAACCTCCTTAACAAGAACTAAGATATTCTTAAAAAGACGAAGCAACGAAGTAGCGATAAATGCATACAATATAACCATATTGACTCTTCTTGAATCAAATATGGATATTCAATTTGTTTTAGATCCATATAGTTGTGCTTCATACATGATTAATTACATCACAAAAGTCGATGCTGGTCTATCACGATTACTAAAAGAAGCAGCAAAAGATTTGGAAAATGGCAATTTGAATATTAGACAATAGTTTAGAAAGATCGCTAACGTTTTCATAAATGGTAATACTATGTCTGCACAAGAAGCCGTTTACCATGTCCTTGGCCTACCACTTTCATTATGCAGTAGAGCTTTGGTTTATATTAATACTGTACCACAAAAAGAGCGTGTCCGTATGTTGAAAAATGAAAAACATTTAAGAAAACTAAGTGACGATTCAACAGATATATACTACAAAAATATAATTGAAAAGTACGAGAATAGAAATTTTCATAAATTTTTAGATGTTTGTCTGGCCGAATACGCATCTAATTGTGAAGAAAAAAAGAGTACATACAAAAGTGATAGCGATGATGATTATGATGAAGACAAAGAAATTAGAGAACGGAACCCTTAGGAAAATTTACTTAAAAAAACTTAAAATAAACTAGAAAGTTTACCAAAAAAATTACTATTGATAAACTATTGATAAACTAGAAGTGATTTCGAACCAAACTTTAAGTATTTCTATAATATACTTTAAAGGTTACTTTAAGTTAACTCATGCAATTACTATTAATCACCCCAAAAAAATATTCTGTCATTTAGTGGCTCCCGCTTGATTTTAGAGGATTTTCCTCTGAAATACGGTCTCAAGAAGATATTTTAAAATCTAGAGGAATATCCTCTAACCATGAGACACTAGACTTAAGATTACAGTCCTCTTAATACTAGAGGACACTGATTTCCGATATTCACCCGGAATAAAAAAAAATTATTTATTTCGAAATTTTATTACTATTTTATAACTAAATTTGTTTCTTAAGATGCAGTCTATGATTATAAATATTTTCTCGTATTTGAAAAACACACTTACCTTGGTGGGATTCGAACTCGGGACCTCTGGATCGTGAGCCAACTGCCTTACGTGGTAGACTACTTCTTAATTTAATGTAAGTGTTATATACAGTCTACATATGTCATAACCAGCTCAAATATATAATTTTCCAAAAATCATCTTAAGAAACAAATTCAGTTTAAAAAGGGTAATAAAATTTTGAATTGGATATATGATATAATATTTCTTAATGTCTCGTGTGGTGCAAGTGTGGTGAAAAAGGGAACTTGTCTTTTTAAGTATACTGTTGAAACAACACGCATAAGTTAAAATCAGCTTTAAGTATTACCTTTATAAAAAGTAAAGTTAAAGTATATTTATAAGTATTACGTTTGTTAAAAGTAAATTTAAAGTATATTTGCGACTTGCTTATAAAGTTTTTATTGAGGTTAATAACTTAAAGAAAACTTTACGCTCGGCTGTCAGTATACTATTAGTCTACTATTATACTATTAGTATACTATTATTACGGCTAGTATACTTTATAATACTTTAAAATACTTTAAGTAACTTTAAAAAACTTTAAGTAAATTTTCCTAAAGGAAAGGACATAAAATTATTAGATTTCGTCGTTACAAATTGCAAGAAGATCGATATAATTATTTCAGAGAACAGGTTTTATTGTTCTTGCCTTGGAAAAACAAAATAGATGATGTAGAGACAAAAGATTGTGAAAAAATTTATATAGAAAATATTCATTTAATTGAAAAAATAGAAAAAAAATTTCAGTGATAGGTGATGCAGAAATTGACAATGCACTGACTCAAGCACAAAGAGATCAACAAGAAATAGAAGATGAGGAGGAAGAATCTTTTATGAAAACAAAAATCCAAAAAGAACAAGAGATAGATATATTTGGTCAAACAGGTGTAGCGGATTGTTCGAAGGAAAGTAGAAGAAAAATAAGTAGTCCTCCTAAAGCCACAAAAGAAGAAATGATGAATATACTTCAAAAATTAAATGGTAAACAAAGAGAAATTGCAATGCATATTTTACATTGTTTCAAAACTAATAATTTACCAATTAAACTATACATTAGCGGATCGGCGGGTGTTGGAAAAAGCACAGTCACCAATGCGATTTATCAGCTATTATTGAATTATTTCGAGGATATACCTAGTGAAAAGAACAATTAGTTAAAAATATTATTATGCGTACCCTCAGGAAAAGCAGCATTTCTAATAGGTGGCGTAACGTTACACACTGCTTTTGCATTACCAATTACACAGTATGGAGGACAAATGCCAGAACTGTCAGCAGACGTGGCAAATACTATTCGAGAAAACTTATTTGAATTAAAATTATTAATTATAGATGAAATATCGATGGTGGGTAGTACGATGTTTAGTCGGATCGATACAAGATTAAGACAAATAATGGGTCGTAATACAAGTTTTGGTGGCGTTTCTGTCCTAATGGTCGGCGATCTTTATCAATTACCACCAGTTATGGATACTTCAATATATTTATGCCCAAAATCGTGCATGTTAAGCTTATTTTCAGAAAATGTTCTATGGAATGAATTTGATTATTTTGAGTTGACAGAAATAATGAGACAAAAAGAAGATAAAACATTTATTGAAACTCTTAACAATCTTGCAAGAGGAACAATGTCTGAAAATAATATTGCACTAATTAAGTCCAGAGAAACGTCAGAGGAAAATGTTCCAAAAGATGCAATCAGATTATATGCTGATAATCGTTCAGTAGATAGTTTTAATCAATTAAAAATTAATTTAAAAAATGGTAAAGCTTATGAATGTATAGCCAAAGACACAGTTTTAGGAAAAGTTAGCAGTAAATTGAGAAATAAATTACTAACGTCGTTAAAAAAAAAAAAAGAACAGAATGTGGTGGCTTGGCTTACAAAGTAGTATTAAAAGTAGGTATTAAATACATGATAGTTACTAATATAGATGTTGAAGATGGCCTAGTTAACGGAGCTTGTGGCATATTGAAAAACATAACGTTTAAACAAGGTACAGAAGAACCAATTAAAATATTGCTAGATTTCAATAATAATAGAATTGGTATGGAACAGCGGAGACCATACGTAAAGTATATTAATGAAAATTCTCTGGAAAAGTGTTTGGTTCCTATATCATCACTTTCTGTCGTATTAAACATTAATGAAAGAATGGGGTATCAAATCGTAAGACAACAATTTCCCATCACACCCGCCGAAGCTTTGACAATACATAAAAGCTAACGTCAAACTTACGAAAAAGTATGTATAGATTTACGAAATAATTGTCGTATGACGAGGCCAATGCTATACGTAGCATTGAGTAGAGTGACAAAATTATCGAATTTATACATTCTTGGAAGTTTAACACCTCCAAAAAAACCATCCACAGATAATTCTTTGGAGTTAGAAATAAAACGACTAAGAGAAGAGAAGTATCTTAAATTATCATATTCAAAAGTAATAGAAGGAAATTAAATAAAAATTATATACCAGAACGTACGATCTCTGAATAAAAATCTAATGAATATATCTTGTGATAAATGGTATAAACAAGCAGATTTATTAGTTTTTGCAGAATCACAAACAATCACAACAGATGATTTGACATTTGAAGGATTTAATATTTTATTCCGAACAGATAATTATGATAAACGTTTACCAAAAGGAATAATATGTTTTATCAGAAAAGAATTGAACGCATTTATAGATGATCACATACAAAAAGATAAAATTATAAATGGACAATACCGTCATGTAGACTTAATACGTATAACCATAAATGAGGTGGAAATCATTACTGGTTATAAGTCTCCATCAGCACCTAGAACTATGTTTGTGCATGAACTAAATAATATTTTAAGCAAGTCAGTAAGTAATGAAAGAATTATAATAGGTGACTTCAATTATGACTCATATAATGAAGGAGGATTTTTTGAAAAACATTTAAATAAATTACACTTTAAACGTGCAATTGGCACACAAGTATCAACTACAAAGTTCAATACGCAGATAGATGTAATATTTATATCAGAGGGAATATTAAATTATAGTGCTGAAGTATACGAAACTTATTTCTCAGATCATAAACCTATTTTTATTGGATTAAATAAGCAGAACAAAATATCAAAACCAAACGTATTTGAAGTATTCAGGGAAGATATTTCTAATAACAAGAATAAAAATAATTCAAAAGAATACTTAATTAATATAACGTCCTGTCATACTAATGAGGCATTTATAAACGATAATGAAAAATGTGTAGAGATTTACCAACCACCACAAACTCTAGAAGAGAACGTGTTAGAAGAAGATTCGTGGCTAGATGATAGACCTTTAAACGAAATTATGAAGATAATAGAGAATAAAACTCATTTTCAGCGTGTTGATGTGCTATTTATTACTGGTTTACATTGGGTTGATTCGATCTTTGTGCCAGATGTTCAGATTGTTGGAGGTCGTCAAGCCGGCAATCACTGGCACTGTATTTATTATGACGGAGATAAACTTTATATATATGATAGTTTGTATTTTGCAACACACTCTTATAATAATCTGTCATTATTTGAACAAAACTACATAAAAAAGCGATACCCTAATTTGAACACGAACAATGTTATATTTGAAAAAGTTACAAAGCAACCGGACTTAGCATCGTGTGGTATATTTGCAGCAGCATTTGCTATATCAATAGCAAGAGGAGAAAATCCATCTAATAAAAAATATTCAATAAATATGCAAAACATGCGTAGACATTGTCTGAGAGTTATTAAAGAAAAAGAATTACTGCCTTTTCCGGAAGAATAATAATTTATGGTAATATTTTAAATAAAGAAAACATATACAAGTAATTCTATTACAACCTGTTTAACATATTATTATGTTAATTTGTAAAAAAATTATGTCTGCAACATTGTGTTTGAACAAGGCATCGTATCTGAACAAGACATTGCATTTGAACAAGGCATCATATTTGTCACAGACGAGTGTATAAACAATATAATGTCTGCATAAAACATCGTGTCTGAACAAGACATCGTGTCTGAACAAGACATCGAGTCTGAACAAGACATCATGTCTAAACAAGGCATCGTGTCTGAACAAGACATCAAGTCTGAACAAGACATCGTGTCTGAACAAGACATCAAGTCTGAACAAGACATTGTGTCTAAAGAAGACATCGTGTCTGAACAAGACATCGTGTCTGAACAAGGTACCGTGTCTGAACAAGACATCAAGTCTGAACAAGAAATCGTGTCTAAACAAAGTATCGTGTCTGAACAAGACATCGAGTCTAAACAAGACATCGTGTCTGAACAAGGCATCTTGTCTGAACAAGACATCATATTTGTCACAAAGACGAACGTGTACAACATAATATTAGAAAATGATCGAGTTTTTATATGTATACACATATACAGTAAAAAATATAATAAATAGAAAAAATATTCTAAATTTTTTCTTTTTTGACGAATAAATTCGATGTTATAGTTATAATCATAAAAATTCGATTACATCCTAATATTATTTTTTAGTGGATTAGGCCTACAGGGGAAACCACTTAAAAAAAAACGCGTCAACAATAGTACCTCATAGGTGACGAGGAAATCTATTGTCGTGATTTTACAAACGTCGGTTAACTTTAAACTTTAGTTTACTCACTTACTATTCGTACTATCTCTTTCTAAAGAGAACAGTTAGAACATCTCAAGTCTCAATAAATGGGACATCAAAAAATGATGTTTTAAGATAATAAAAAAGTGTGCAAGTAGAAACTTGCACATTGCTTCCTCATAGTTATTAAGTGTGCAAGTAGAAACTTGCACATTGCTTCCTCATAGTTCTTAAATGTGCAAATAGAAACTTGCACATTGCTTCCTCATAGTTCTTAAGTGTGCAAGCAGAAACTTGCAATTGCTCCCTTATAGTTTTTAGGTGTGCAAGTAGAAACTTGCACATTGCTTCCTTATAGTTTTTAGGTGTGCAAGTAGAAACTTACACATTACTTCGTCACAATATTTAAGTATGCAAATTATTTTTAGGTGTGCAAGTAGAAACCTGCACATTGCTTCCTTATAGTTTTTAAGTGTGCAAGTAGAAACCTGCACATAATGCTTCCTTATAGTATTTAAGTGTGCAAGTAGAAACCTTCGCTCACAAAGCTTCCTCTATGAGGAAGCCAAAACAAATAAATACTAATAATTATACATCGAATAAAATACAAGCTTCCTCATAGAGGAAGCTTTGTGAGCGAAGGTTTCTACTTGCACACTTAAATACTATAAGGAAGCAATATGTGCAGGTTTCTACTTGCACACTTAAAAATAATTTGCATACTTAAAAATTGTGACGAAGTAATGTGCAAGTTTCTACTTGCACACCTAAAAACTATAAGGAAGCAATGTGCAAGTTTCTACTTGCACACTTAAGAACTATAAGGAAGCAATGTGCAGGTTTCTATTTGCACATTTAAGAACTATGAGGAAGCAATGTGCAAGTTTCTACTTGCACACTTATTTATATAAGTTTTTGTTTTTAACTTTTTTAAATTTTTGGTTTTTTTTTATTATTTAACTTACTTTAGGCAGCAGTCGGGAGTCTATTTTTTTTTAAAACTAACTCTTTACCAATTAATTTCTAAGTTCTTGTTTTTTGTATTTTGTTTTCTATTATTATAATTTTTGTTTTTATTAAATTTTTTAATTTTTTAATTTTTAGTTTTTTTTAAGATTCATCATTTATCAATTTCAATATGTATGCACTATTTTAATAATATAATGTTTCTTCTCTTCTAGGCGAAACCAAGAGGCAGCGCTGGACAGAAAGAGAAACAGAAACAGCTCTACGAGTATTTGCCATACATATGGAGAACTTAACGCTACCAACTTTTCGAGAAATTCAAGAAGCCAGACAGAACTATAGTTGTTTGTCTCACCGGACGTCGCCAGAAATAAAAGCATGGATACATAATGAACAAAAAGCCCTAAAAGCTGTACGGCCAACATGTGAGTAATATCATTTTGATAACTAATTAGCAAGTATTTTTAATTGTTATTTACTACTTGGCATTAATATTTATGATAAATATATATTTAAAAAACATTAAAACCCAAGTAGTACATATAACTTTGTGTGTATTCCCATTTAAGAGTTTTTCTATTCTAACCCAGGTAGTAGCTTTAATTTTTCTTAACATATTATACCTCAAAAAAACCTAAGTAACAAGTGGTAGACGTAATCTTTGTATCTCGAAAAATCTAGAAAAAACCTAAGCAGTAGTATTTTTATTTCCAAAAAGTTATAACTCAAGTGATACACATCACAAAATTACGTTACCTTATCAAAAATGAATCGCGCTTCAAGTGATCTATTACAATTACAAAAAAGAAATGATATCTCTTTTTAAATTATAGCGCCAATTACAGAGAGAACATACACTGAGAAAAAAAATTTGTCAATCCCAAGAAATATTTAGTCCGATACGTTCAACTAAACATTTTAGTTAGTTAACTAAACATTAGTTCAATTAATTCTTGATTAAAGAAACGAAATAAATTGTTGAAACAACTAATATTTAGTTAACTAACTAAAATGTTTAGTTGAACGTATCGGACTAAATATTTCTTGGGATTAACAATTTTTTTTCTCAGTGTATTTTTCGAGATATACAAAGATTACGTCTACCACTTGTTACTTAGGTTTTTTCGAGGTATTAAAAAATTTTATTTATATTTAAATACAAAGTTTATTTTCAATAGAATAAAAGATTGAATCATGAAAAATTACAGAGGTAACAGTACAAAATACAAATATTTTATTATATTTAAACCCAACAAGGGAATACAAGGTATTTAAATACAAAGTTTATATATGTATTTTAAAAGATTTAATCGCAAAGAATTACAGAGGTAACAGTACAATATACGAAATAAAAATATTTTATTAAAATACATAAATTTTTCTTATAAAAAAACTTGGCGCTGCTAGACCTCGAAATTAGGTCAGCGTGGTGTGTATGTGCGAGCGAGTGATATGGGTGTGGATGATGTGTGTGTGTGTGTGTGTGTGTGTGTGTGTGTGTGTGTGTGTGTGTGTGTGTGTGTGTGTGTGTGTGTGTGTGTGTGTGTGTGTGTGTGTGTGTGTGTGTGTGTGTGTGTGTGTGTGTGTGTGTGTGTGTGTGTGTGTGTGTGTGTGTGTGTGTGTGTGTGTGTGTGAGACGGTGAATAATGTAGCTTAAGCGATTAGAATTAAATATAGAATAAATATAGAATAAATATAGAATAAATATGGAATAAGTATAGAATAAGTATAGAATAAGTAATATTTACATTTGTAAAAGTTCTCTCTCTCTCTCTCTCTCTCTCTCTCTCTCTCTCTCTCTCTCTCTCTCTCTCTCTCTCTCTCTCTCTCTCTCTCTCCAGCGTATAGAATAAGTATAGAATAAGTATATAGAATAAGTATATAGAATAAGTAATATTTACAATAATAGAGAAAAAGGGGCTATTAGGGTCGAACGCGGTTCTTCGTGCGTGGAATCAGTTTATTCGTCTTCTTGGAGTACATTGAAAATAAACGTTTCGGCTCATTTTTTAGCCATCCTCAGCATTAACAAGCGATTTGCCGTACGTTCCCCTTGTCAACTGGCGAGCTTACAGACTCGAATTAACGTGGACCAAATGATCCTTATCTGTAATTTTTATAAAAAAGTTAGATGCAATAAGAGCGAAAAAGCTTTATAGACTCACCAAAAGGTCGAGGTAAACGTGGGGCATGAAGCCGTATACAATAAAAGTAGCGAAAGGACTTATCCGTCCCGTCCACACGTTACGCAGCAATGAAATGACAAAAATTTGAAAAGAAGGAGCGTGTCACAAGTCACGCCATCGATAACGTTTAGCATAGATAGTTGTGTCAATAAGATAATGGATTGTTATGATATCTGGTCTAAGTACCAATGACAACGCCAGAACTCGACACGTCACCGAGTTCAGTTAGCCAGTGAGAAGCGTTCATGGGCATAGTTTACAATTTATTTAAAACGGCTATATATGCATGGTGTAAAAATTCTGACAAAGGCAATAGCACGGTAGCATTGGAAAAAGAATCGTATAAACAAGGAATCACCGAGATGTTATCTGACACAACTACTTACATAAATATTAGTAAGGATCCAACTTTAATTCTCACTAGGAAAATAAGAGATACGATCCTGAGGTGGAAAAATCAAAAATATATTTCTGATTTGCAATATAAACAATTACTATATAAACATTACTTATTCTATATACTTATTCTATACTTATTCTATACGCTGGAGAGAGAGAGAGAGAGAGAGAGAGAGAGAGAGAGAGAGAGAGAGAGAGAGAGAGAGAGAGAGACCTTTTACAAATGTAAATATTACTTATTCTATACTTATTCTATACTTATTCTATATTTATTCTATATTTATTCTATATTTATTCTATATTTAATTCTAATCGCTTAAGCTACATTATTCACCGTCTCACACACACACACACACACACACACACACACACACACACACACACACATCATCCACACCCATATCACTCGCTCGCACATACACACCACGCTGACCTAATTTCGAGGTCTAGCAGCGCCAAGTTTTTTTATAAGAAAAATTTATGTATTTTAATAAAATATTTTTATTTTGTATATTGTACTGTTACCTCTGTAATTCTTTGCGATTAAATCTTTTAAAATACATATATAAACTTTGTATTTAAATACCTTGTATTCCCTTGTTGGGTTTAAATATAATAAAATATTTGTATTTTGTACTGTTACCTCTGTAATTTTTCATGATTCAATCTTTTATTTTATTGAAAATAAACTTTGTATTTAAATATAAATAAAATTTTTTAATACCTCGAAAAAACCTAAGTAACAGGTGGTAGACGTAATCTTTGTATATCTCGAAAAATACACTGAGAAAAAAAATTGTTAATCCCAAGAAATATTTAGTCCGATACGTTCAACTAAACATTTTAGTTAGTTAACTAAATATTAGTTGTTTCAACAATTTATTTCGTTTCTTTAATCAAGAATTAATTGTACTAATGTTTAGTTAACTAACTAAAATGTTTAGTTGAACGTATCGGACTAAATATTTCTTGGGATTGACAAATTTTTTTTCTCAGTGTATGTTCTCTCTGTAATTGGCGCTATAATTTAAAAAGAGATATCATTTCTTTTATGTAATTGTAATAGATCACTTGAAGCGCGACTCATTTTTGATAAGGTAACGTAATTTTGTGATGTGTATCACTTGAGTTATAACTTTTTGGAAATAAAAATACTACTACTTAGGTTTTTTCGAGATTTTTCGAGATACAAAGATTACGTCTACCACTTGTTACTTAGGTTTTTTCGAGGTATATTACTACCACTTTGTTCTTTTTTCGAGGTAAAGATACTACTGCTTAGGTTTTTTCTAGATTTTTCGAGATACAAAGATTACGTCTACCACTTGTTACTTAGGTTTTTTCGAGGTATAATATGTTAAGAAAAATTAAAGCTACTACTACCTGGGTTAGAATAGAAAAACTCTTAAATGGGAATACACACAAAGTTATATGTACTACTTGGGTTTTAATGTTTTTTAAATAAAGATTATTGAGAGCCGGGCTTTGAACGAGCGATGCGCTCCCGCCTCTAGAGAGGGCAGCTCCTGTGTGGCGCGCGTTCTAAGCGCCACTTGTGCGTTACGGTCGTTGTCTGCGTGCGGTCGTCACGGTCGTGTGCACTAGAGCCTGGAGTAGAGATGGGCAAAACGGTTCATCTCAGTGAGCGGTTCGGAGTCGGTTCACTCCCTAAAGCGAGTCGGTTCTTTCATACGGTTTACTTTACGGTTCTTTTTTCTTTATAAAAATCTTGGTTTATTTATACATACATTATTGTTTATTTCGATTTTTTTATACAGGAAAAACAAATATTAAATAAATAAATGTTATAGAGGAAAAGAATTATAAAAATAGCAAAATTTTTTCTTTATCTAACATTTCTTTCTACAAAATACAAAAAAAATTTACATTTGAGCATGTATTCATAACAGACTTTATACTAATTTGCATTTTAGATTGTTTTGCGTTACTTAATATTATTATATTCATAGACTTAACTATAATTAACTTTATTAATTACCTTATTATTTACCTTATTAACAGGTCTTGTCTAAAAAATAAAATATTAAGGCTCCTGTTCACTCACTGCAGCCATCTTGGCAAAAAATGTTTGTAAATCCTAATCGCAATCTTCTCTTCTCTTTTTGCTGCCAAAAATCGTTGCTTTTCCGAAGATTCTTTTACTTGAGATAGTTACGAAATTATTCGGTGCAGTAATAACGTAGATATAAATCGTCTGTTTTTATGTGCTTTATTATTTTTGGACGGAGCACAAAACATCGTCTTTTGTCAATGCAACATTTGGTCTCTTAACGTAATACATATTTTATTCTTACACATTAATAGTCTTATGTCTTATCCGATCGTTTCGTCAAACATCAGTACCAGAGCGGTAGCAACAAAAAGATAAACTTATCAACTATTTTGATTCGTTTGCGACAAAGTATGTACACTACGCTGCTTTATAACGCAAAAATTTAACGTAATGCGTGTCGCGGACCGATCGTGTAGTTACAAGGTGCAAAGATAAAAATGTTACGTGCTTTGTTAGTTCAATCTAAACATATATTAAGATCCTTTGAGTTCTTAATAATTGAATGTCAATTAATCTGCTTTTACTTAACGGTACGGGTTTAATAACATCAACATATCTACTTATTAAATTCTGTTGATTGACTACGTTTGGACGTGAGGAAGTAGCAGAGCTAATCGGGGATGAAAAGTCAGATCCATGTAACCTTGATTGTGAAGGTTCCTGAATGGTGACTGTTTGATTGGATAACTCTGATTGAGAGATATTCCGTACCTCAGCATTGTCGATTTCAAGTGGATCATCAGGATTATCTCCAGATCCAGTTGAAACTGAGAGAGATCGCGATCGACTGTCTGAAGGTGAATCTTCCCGCAAAAGTGGCACAGTTGGATGTTTACTTTTTAAATGTCTTTTGAGGTTCCCAGTGGATGATCCTCCAGACATTGATATATCCTGATCGCAATATCGACATCGTCCTTTCTTATCTTTCTTATCCTTAATAAAATAATACCAAATGTTGCTCGTACCTCGGGGCTAAGACATTTCAATCTAAAAATATTAATTACTAAATAATAAAAAAGGTCATCGATCATTACATATTATAATTATCATAAAATTGACTGTTTACATTTAAAAGTTTATTCTAAGACTGGTATTTATATAGTTATATTTAAGACCGTCTTAAGTTCAATCTTAAGATGTCCTGAACCAATCACAGAACCATATTAGCCTATTAGCGTCTTAAGACATTACTTGAGACGATCTTGAAGACTATATGAATACCGGCCTAAATATTAAAACAATATACACAAATGTAATGGTGCACATAATAGCCTAGTTTACACCGATCTCTTGATACGCGTATCAAATAGTATATTTGAACTGATCAGCCAATAATCAGACTTATTTACTAGTTATTTACTATTTAATAAGCGTATCAAGTGATCGGTGTAAACTAGGCCTATAACAATTTTAACCTAAAATTGGCAGTAAAATTAAGTATATATACTTACTAAGAGAGATTTTATTTTCACGAAAATAATTTGTATTATTTTAATTTTGTCCAGACAAGACTGACAAAGTGAGAGGAGAGTCCCCTTAGCTGGCGATAGAATAATAGCTGTGATCCGTATAGCTGGATCTTGGAGACAGCTAAATGCACTCACTAAGAAGCCTAAATATTAAAACAACATATATAAATGTAATGGTGCACATAAAGTGAAATTAATTAATTTGTTTTAATATTTAGGCTCCTTTGTGCGTGCATTTAGCTGTCTCCAAAAGCCAGCTGTACGGATTACGGCTATTATCCTATCACCAGCTAAGGGGACTCCCCTTTCACTTTGTTAGTCTTGTTTGGACAACATTAAAATAATACAAATTATTTTGATCCAAATAAAATATCTCTAAGTAAGTGCATATACTTATAATGTAAGTATATGTAGTTAGAGAGATTTTATTTGGATTAAAATAGTTTGTATTATTTTAATTTTTTCCAAACAAGACTTAACAAGATGAGAGGGGAGTCCCCTTAGCTGGCGATAAGATAATAGCTGTAATCCATATAGCTGGTTCTTGAAGACAACTAAATGTACGCACCAAGAAGCCTAAATATTAAAACAATATATATAAATGTATACATTATAAGTGTATGTACTTACTTAGAGGTTTTATTTTCATTAAAATAATTTTTATTATTTTAATTTTGTCCAGACAAGACTGACAAGGCGAGAGGAGAATTTCCTTAGCTGGCGATAGAATAATAGCTGTGATCAGTATAGCTGGATCTTGGAGACAGCTAAATGCACACACCAAGAAGTGGCAAGAAACCTAAATATTAAAACAATATATATAAATGTAATGGTGCACATTATAATAATTCTAATTTAAAATTGTCAGTGAAATTAATTAATTTGTATTAATATTTAGGCTTCTTGATGCGTGCATTTAGCTGTCTCCAAGAGCCAGCTATACGGATTACGGTTATTATCTTATCGTCAGCTAAGGGAACTCCCCTCTCACCTTGTTAGTCTTGTTTGGACAAAATTAAAATAATACAAATTATTTTAATCCAAATAAAATATCTCTAAGTACATATACTTATATTATAAGTATATGTACTTATCTAGAGATATTTTATTTGGATTAAAATAATTTGTACTATTTTAATTTTGCCCAAACAGGACTAACAAGGTGAGAGGAGAGTCCCCTTAACTGGCGATAGGATAATAGCTATAATCCGTATAGCTGGCTCTTGAAAACAGCTAAATGCACTCTCACTATAAGAAGCCTGAATATCAAAACAATATGTATAAATGTAATGGTGCACATAAAATGAAATTAATTAATTTGTTTTATTATTTAGGCTTCTTGGTGCGTGCATTTAGCTGTCTTCAAGAGCCAGCTATATGGATTACAGTTATTATCCTATCGCCAGCTAAGGGGATTCCCCTCTCACCATGTTAGTCTTGTTTGGACAAAATTAAAATAATACAAATTATTTTAATTTTCCATATCCATATAGCTGGCTCTTGGAGACAGCTAAATGAACGCGCCAAGAAGCCTAAATATTAAAACAATATATATAAATGTATACATTATAGGTATATGTACTTACTTAGCGAGATTTTATTTGTCCAAACAAGACTAACAAGGTGAGAGGGGAGTCCCCCTTAGCTGGCGATAGGATAATAGCTGTAATCCGTATAGCTGGCTCTTGAAGACAGCTAAAATGCACGCACCAAGAAGCCTAAATTTTAAAACAATATATATAAATGTAATGGTGCACATTATAATAATTCTAACCTAAAATTGTCAATAAAATTGAGTATATGTACTTACGTAGAGATTTTATTTGGATTAAAATAATTTATCCAAACAACACTAACAAGGTGAGAGGGGAGTCCCCTTAGCTGGCGATAGGTATAGCTGGCCTCTGGGTCTGGAGACAGCTAAATGCATGATGCACGCACCAAGAAGCCAAAAACCGATTCTAATTTCTATTTTATTTCTAATGGAGGATTTAAATCGCCGATCCGGCCGATCGCGTCCGGCGCCCGAGCCCCGACGTACGACGCACTTCTTCTTCTTCTTCTTCACTTTATTAATTGGCTCGTGCTGTCTAACAGCAGACATACGGCCTCTTTTACCACTGTCTGTTAAGAAATTCTGAATCACTGTTAAAGTAGCAAAGTCTAATGGAAATTACTGGAAATCTGAGTGGAAAAAATGCAGAGTAACAATCGCACGTCGCACTACTTAAAGAAAAAAATTTTTTCCGCATAAACTGGTCCGCGCACGTTGAGTGAATCTCGACGTACGACTTTCGATTCTTCGATTGTTCGATATCTGATAGGAAAGTTTGTTGTCTAGAATTTTTAGCTAGTGACATTTTTATCTTTAGAGTCTAGACGTTGGATGCATCCAGGAGCACAACCGCTCACTGTGATTGGTTGGATCCGAAGGTAAGAACCAATCACAATTCATACTGGATGTCGAATCGTCGTTGTACGTCAGACACAAGAAATGTAAAATGTAAATCCCCCATAATGCTGTATAGTGAAGGGAGTAGGGAGTCAGAAAAGAACTGGAAAAGAACCACGGTTCTTTTTTTACGAACCGATTCTGAACCGTTCCTTGAAGTGAACCGGTTCAATTGAACGGTTCATGAACCGCCTGCCCATCTCTAGCCTGGAGTGTCGTCGTGTTCAGACGTGTTTGAGTTACAGAGTGTAATATACTGATATAGAATAAATAGAGTGTTCCATAGATTCTTGTGTTTACTGCCCATCTCGCCACATGCACAGTCGTCCTCTGATATATATATAGCCAATATGTTATGGGCCCAGGGCACGATTCCCCTGCGTGAGGAACGTAAAACGAACGTACGTGTATACGAAGTGTGTGAGACGCCGGCGAAGGATTTCGAAAGGAATAGAAGCATCTAGAAGATTAGAGGGTAAGTAAATAATATTCCTCGTTGCTGACGAGCGAAACGAGAGAATTCTCAGCTAATAAGAACGTTCGTTCGATAAATGCTGGTAGAAGGAGATAGATGTTTTTGCCTTCTTCTTGAGAGATAGAAATAGAGGTAATAGATGTATAAAGAGTAGATTCGAGAAAGATATTAACTAAATTCTAAGAGAAATAGAGAATAGATGTGTGATAGAAAGAGATAGATGTGTGATAGAAAGAGATAGATGTGAGTGATAGAAAGAGATAGAAATATGCCGCTTGGTAACAAGCTGGCGGGAAAAGCGACGTGCGCGTGGAAGTCCGATCGTGAACGGCGAGAGTCATTGTTTTTGGCGCGCGGAAGTCCGATCGTGGACGGCGAGAGTCATTATTTTTGGCGCGCGGAACTTGTTGCTGGGCGCGCACTAACACATAATCGATTTCGACTAACAATATGGCATCGATGCTAGATGGCTAGATTACGATACATGTTAATGTATGCGTATGCTAGATGGCTAGATTACGATATATGTGTAAACATGATATGCGTATGTATAAAACTCTATATGACTCTGTATGAGTTTATTTTTTTTTAAATCGATGTGTATCGGGTCGGTGATCGAGCATGACTTGCTGTGCGGTGTAGCTTGATTACTGTTCAGGAAAGCCGCGTAAATTTGTATGGGCCCCGTACGCGTGCGTGATCAACCCGAGCTCCCATAGATCTTTTCAGCAGTGCTGGGGATCGCAACGGACAGTGGTGTGCGCGTGCGGATAGCCCTGCAGAGGCGGATGGGTTTTTTTCTCGCTTTGGGGTTATTGTGAATTGCAGTGCGTTCTATATAGCCTCATAAGCATTGAATTTTTATCGCTGAAAGAAGTTTAGTGATAGAAATTAAATTATTATATGTCAATATGAATGTTGGTTTATCTTGTCAAAAGAGGAATGCTAATGTTCAATCGACATTTAAATCCTGATTTAGATGAAAAAAGAGACAGAGAATTTTTCGGTGGAGGAAGAAAGCCAAGATGCGCTGGTCGACTACGACAGCGATAGCAGCGTGGTCACGGTGGTAGAGAGAGAAAGTAACAGCGTAAAATTAATGAGAAGAGATAGAGGTAAAAGAGTATTTTAGATAAAACAATCCAGTAGGACAATATACATGTGAATTCAGAGATAGAGTAATTTATAATTTTGTATAGAAGAAAAAGAGAAAAAGGAGGAGACTGAAGGAAGGGGTGCAATCCCAAAAAGCAGTAAACCAAAGATTGTAGAAAACGTGGATGTGACCAGAGCATGGATGGAGAATCGTCCTGTACTGCCAATAGGAACAAAAATGCTGTACGAAAAACAGGAACAAATGGTCACAAGAATGGATACTGTGTTAAAAATGTTGGATAAAGTTATGACTAAAGCAACCTCGATGATGGATAACATGGTGGAAGTCGCCCGTGTGAATCTTGAAAAAGAGAAAGTGAAGCTTAGACGGTTAGAGGTAAATAACAAAAATACGCAAAGCACAGTAGAGAACAGCATACAAACGGTTAAAGAATTAGAAGTAGAGTCTAAAAAGAAAAAGTTAGATGAAACAGCAGTCTGTTCAGCCGAGAAAAATAGAAGTTTAGAGACAATTAAAAGCGCTTTAGAGGTGGAACTAAACAGTCAAAGGTTGCATATTAGAAGAGAATAAGCTGACGCAAAAATCCAATTTTGATCTTTGGATGGATTATTTAAAATCCGAGTTAATGAATAACGATTTGTTAGATGTAATAGATTCAAACATTGAAAGTCCAGAAAATCTTTCCGAATTAAAAATTGCTAAGAGAAAAAGTCTAGTTAGAGATATTATAATCAATCATTTAGATGAAAATTATCATAAAATGATTTTACATGAAAAAGACCCGAAAGAAATTTTGAAGAAATTAAGAGGATATAAAAAGAGTGAAGTAAACGTTACTCATGTATCAGTACGAGCTAGACTTTATCAAGTTAAAATGAGAAAAGACGAAAAAGTAAGTGATTTTTGCGAACGCTTCGATTCAATAATTAGAGAATATGAATCATGTGAAGATGCAGTACCTCTCGCAGAACAAGAGATTAGTTCTGCATTTTATCAGGCTGTGTCAATTAATGTACCAGAGCTGAGGAATGTAGATTTAATTAGAAGACAAACTAATCTTAAAGAAATGAACATAGATGAAATAAAGTCTTTTATGATGCAGTTAGAAGCAGAGATTAAGAGCGAGAGTAGAGAAAAGTTAGAGAAACCCGAAATCAGGGTACAGAGGGCTGCTGCAGAAGAAGTCAAGTGCTATAGATGCAACCGGTTGGGCCATATGGCAAAAGACTGTCCGTTAGTAGAATCAGGGTCCTGGTTCTGCTACTATTGCCAGGAGATACAAGGACATAAAGGGGACAGCTGTCCTAATGCTGGAGCCCAGGCGAACAGATTTAGAGGAAAAAGGTATTTAAATAAAACCGTTAATAAAAATATAAAGAAAAAGGGTAGATTTGTGCAAAAAGGCACAAAAAGAGTAGATAACAGAGAAAAAATAACCAAAATACAACCAGCCAAGAAACCTATACCAACGAAAACAGCAATTGAAGGAAAACCAAAAGAAGGTAAATTATGCATGGTTAAATTAATAGAAGATAGAGATAGTTCAAAAGAGTTAGTCAATTTAATTGTAGATTCGGGTGCTACGGATCATATTGTGAATAAGAATATTATTCTGTCCAATTTTGAAAAATGTAAAGATAAAGTTATTAAATGCGCGAATAAAAATGAGCTTGCAGACATTTCGATAGATGGTAAAAGAGATCTTTTGTTAATAACGAATGAAAAAGAAAAGAGAGTCATTAAATTAACAAATGTAATTGCTACAAAGGAAGTATCCGAAAATTTATTATCTCTAAGAAAGTTAGCTGATGCAGGGTTCAGTATTTATTTAGATGATAAAGTGTTTAAAGTTTACAATAAACTGACAAATAAAATAGTTTTTGAAGGAGTCTATGAGAAACCAAATTGGATTATACAATTTGAGGTCAAAAATAATAATATAGAGGACAATGACAATGTAGAATGTGCTGTGTACAGATGTAGAGCAGAAATTGTTCCACATAGTGAGCTTCCTGAACAATCGCAAGCAAACATTCAGACCAATGAATTATCAATTTCGGAGGGAGAGTTAGATGAGAGGGATAATGTTGGCTCTGCGATTGGGAGGGAGAATGAAGGAGAGCTCACAAATGTGAACGAAAATATAGAACACAACAATGCTGAACTCGAGCAAGTCATTAAGTTAGAGGATATACAGACAATAGAGAATATAGAAAAAATGTGTGAAAGCTCAGTAATTGAAAAAGTAAAGAAATTAGAGAAAATAAATGAGGCGATGTTATGGCATGTTAGATTAGGTCATGCGTCGTTAAACTATCTAAGACAGCTACAAAAAGTAGAAAAGAGATTAGAGACAGTTAAGTTTGATAACTCCATATTAGAGTGTAAAGTCTGTATAATGGCAAAGATGGCAAAACTGCCGTTTAAAGAAAACAGAAATAGAGCACAGAGACCACTACAGGTAATACATACGGACATCATGGGGTCAATAAAACCTACATCCTATCCAGGACAAAAGAGGTTTATAATTACTTTTATAGACGACTATTCTAGATTAGCGAAAGCCTACTCTCTGAAGACGAAAGATGAATCGGGAGAGGCTCTAGAGAAATATTTAATATCCGCCAGAAATCTACTAGGAAAAGAAGAAAAGCTGTGTTACGTGAAGTCAGACCAAGGCAAGGAATTCACGGGAGGTACATTTAGAGAGATGTTAAAAAGAGAAAAGATAGAAGCCATATTTGCACCACCGTACACTCCGGAACACAATGGAGTTGCAGAAAGGTTCAACAGAACGTTGCAAGAGAAAGTAAGAACATATATGTTCGACTCGGGATTACCAAAGAGTATGTGGGAGTTGGCAGTTGACGCTGCTGTGCACGCGTACAACAGATCTCCACATAAGACTATAGAGTACGAGATCCCGTTGAAGAAGTTTTCACCAGAAACGAGTTGTCATTTTGAGCAAATAAAGAGATTCGGATGCATTGGATATGCAAGAGTACCAAAGCCTAAGTCGAAATTTGATAAGAGAGCTATTAGAGGTGTGTTGGTGGGATGTACCGACACTGGATATATACTCTGGCATCCAAGTACAAGAAAATTTATAGAGTCCCGACACATTCGATTTAATGAAAAGGTAACATATAAAAATGTATATCAAAACAGTCAAACAGAAGAAGAAAAAGACTCAAATAGAAACTGGTTGAAAGAATTCGTAGAAGATGAGGAAAAGGGAGAACAAAAACTAGAGATTCCTGAGAAAAGGAAAAGAGGTAGACCGAGAAAACAAACAACACAACTAGACGAACCAAAACAGAAGGTCGAACAAAAGGAAAGTGAAACTCCAATGACTAGAAGTAAAACCAAAAGAAAACTAGAAGGTAATGGAGACACTAACGTGCGGAGAGTAATAGAAGATATTAGCTTTGCTAATTATACTACTGTGAAAAATATTCAACAGAATATAGAGAATGAAGATGAATTGAGTCGATGTCTTCTGGCATCATTACATAGAGAGCCCTCGACATATGAAGAGGCGATGACAAGCAGCGAAAGAGAGAATTGGAAAAATGCTGTAATAGAAGAACTTGAGTCTATGCAGACCAATCAAGTATGGATGCTTGTTGATAGACCGACAGAGATGATGGATGGTAAACGAGCTAACATTATAGATTCAAGATGGGTATTTAAGAAGAAATTAGAAGCAGATGGATCAACCAGATATAAAGCGAGACTGGTGATAAGAGGATGTAAAGACAAAAATGTGTATGATCTGAAAGAGACATATGCACCGGTTTCGAGATTGTCTTTGGTTAGATCCATATTGGCAATAATAAACAAGTATAATTTATATACCCGCCACTAGATGTGAAAACTGCATTCCTGAATGGAACCATAGAAGAAGAAATATATATGGAAATTCCAGACGGAGTAGAAGTGAATGAAAACACCAAGAAGACAAAGGTGTGTAAACTAAATAGAGCTTTGTACGGATTGAAAATAAGTCCGAAAAGATGGAATAAGAGATTTTCGGAATAGGCTAAGAAACTTGAATTAGAGAATGATCTACATGAGCAATGCCTGTTCACGTGGAGGAAAGAAGGCAAAATAGTGATCATATTACTTTATGTAGATGACATGTTAGTTGCAAGCAATGATCTGAAAAAATTAGAGGAAATCATAGAGAAGTTGAGTAAAATCTTTGAGACGAAGAATCTTGGAGAACCCAAGAATTTTCTGGGAATAACAATAGAACGAAACAAAGAAGAAAGATATATGAGCATTCATCAGATGCAATATACTGAGAGCGTACTGGAAAAGTTCCATATGAATGAATGCAAGCCTCAGAGCACTCTTATGGTTACCAGAAGGAGGAGCAACAAAAACAAAAGGAGTGAATTAGAAGAAAAGAACACTGGAAAAGAAATTATAAGAGTACCTTATAGAGAAGCAATAGGAAGCTTAATGTATCTAGCGAATGCTACACGACCTGATATAGCTTTTGCAGTGAATTATTTAGCAAGGAAACAATTAGAGCCTACAGAAGAAGACTGGCAAGATGTAAAAAGAGTCTTCAGATATCTTAGAGAAACTGCGAATCGAGGATTAATATTTAGAGGTAAAACAGACGTGTTAGAGTCACTAACAGACGCTAATTTCAGAGATTGCATTGATTCTACATCCACTGGAGGATATATAATCAAACTATTTGGAGATGTGATAGCATGGAGAAGTCATAAACAGACATATGTTACACTCTCTACTTGTCAAGCAGAGTATCTAGCAATGAGTGAGGCCTGTCAAGAAGTAATCTCGTTGGACAAGTCGCTCAGATATGTTGTTGGAAGAACATTCTTGCCTGTAACAATCTGGTGTGACAACAGAGCAGCAGGAAACTGCACTAAGAAGGATGAAAGTCACAAACTTAAAATGTTTGATGACAACTTAGAGGAAATAAAGAAAAACTTAAGAGAAAAAGAAGAAACTGGAAACAGAAAACATATGGCTGACACTCATGGAGATTTTATTAAACAGTGTGTTGATCAAGGGAAGGTGAAAGTCGAATAGATTGAGACCAAAGAAAATTTGGCGGACATTATGACAAAACCTTTACCTTTGGAAGCATTTGCATATCTAAGAGATAAGATAATGAATATAGAGTCTAAACAAAATTAGAGATTAATCTTACTCGATAACTGATTCTTGTTGTGTTTCAGATAAGGACTAAATGTAGAGAAGGACCACGGATCGCTCGCACAAAGGGAGGGAGTATTGAGAGCCGGGCTTTGAACGAGCGATGCGCTCCCGCCTCTAGAGAGGGCAGCTCCTGTGTGGCGCGCGTTCTAAGCGCCACTCGTGCGTTACGGTCGTTGTCTGCGTGCGGTCGTCACGGTCGTGTGCACTAGAGCCTGGAGTGTCGTCGTGTTCAGACGTGTTTGAGTTACAGAGTGTAATATACTGATATAGAATAAATAGAGTGTTCCATAGATTCTTGTGTTTACTGCCCATCTCGCCACATGCACAGCCGTCCTATGATATATATATAGCCAATAAAGATACTACCCACCCACTTTTGGGTTTTTTCGAGGTATAAAGATATTACGTACCATTTGGGTTTTATTAATATTTTTGAATTTAAAATTAATGATACTACCATTTGGTTTTTTTTTCGAGGTAACAACTACGCGTGTACTTGGCGCCTTTTTTTACCTTTTTGAAAAAGGTAATTTTGTACTGATATCATGCATTTTGTAGTGTTACGCATCTTAGAAACAGTATATTTTTATCTTGCAAACAGTATGTACAGATTGTAAAGCTCTATAAGCCGTATATATTTTGCGATACAAGACATAATTGCAATTAGCCCAGTCAAATTAGATTATTTTTGGGCGTTTGAATGAAAAAATTGCCGGCAAGCTGGAAATTGGTATACAGGTTCATTTTAGTGTTCTTTTAGCAAAAGTCTCGGCCAAGACACTTTTTTTTTGTGTGCCTGTGTTATTAGTATATCAACAATAAATATGCATCCCTTACTTGCACTGTGTGCTCGCCTCTGCATATGAAACAGAAATTTGTTGCGGCCACTTTCGACACCCTATATCTCGAATACTACCCGTCTTAAAAATTTAACCCAAAGACCAACGGGAAGCTTACATCATGTATAATGAGATTTGAAACTTACGCCGACCGCAAAAATTTCGAAATAAATTTTTTCGACAATATTTAAATCTTTAAAAATTACGGTAAACTGAGGAAAAAAGAGCAACATTATTCTAGCATCTGTTGTTGGTATAATTGTTGGTCACATATTAATGCCGAATATACTGTTTTTCAGGAAATTTTATAAGCTTCAAATTTGGTCTGAAGCATTTTGTACGTATCTCTCATAGAAGCTGAGAAAATTACAAAAAAGTGTGGCAAACCCCATTTTTTAACGAAAACTCTTAAGAAAGGCATAATTGAAATGACAATTCTTTAAAAACTTTCATTTCAAAACCGGTTCCACTGCAGGATCACATACATATGCATATAAACTTTTGAAAAAATGTCGATATTATTTTTTCTAAAGTATTTTTATGTCATGTTTTGTAAAAAAAACTATAAATTATTAAGAAATTTTTAACATAAACAAATATTTAAAAGGCTATATCTCTGGAAGTATTCATTACAGAAGGTCAAATAAAAAATCATTTTAAAGATAATTTAATAAACTTCAAGAAACATGTGTATTTTTTTAAAAAAGATAACTCGGAAGTCCGCCATTTTGAGAAGTGTACCTAAAAACCGTTTCTTTTACGGATATCAAAAATACTATTAGTCGTATGCAAATTGGTCAAAAACCAAAATAATGAAAATTTAATAACCTTTCTATTTGATTTTAACAATTTTTTACGTAGGACTACCCATTTCCGACTTATATTGCGAGGAAATATTTATTCTCATAATTTTCGAAAGTCAAAATTTCATTTAAACCGTAATATTTCCAGAAATATTAGTCGCGCGGTATAACATAAATAATGCATTTTGTAGGTAATTTAATTCTCTTTCACTTTCATTGTATGCATTTTTTACTTTCGGACAGCCAGAACAGATATTTTGAAAAAACGCTCGAAGAAACAGCTCTTTCCTCATTTGCCCGATGCTTCAAAAAAATCTATCTCGGGAACTAATGGTCGTACGAAGTTCTACAAAAAACCAAATTGCGAGGAATTTTATCAGCTACATTTTCGCTCTAAATGTTCTTTCCCGTGAAATTAATAATTTCCGAGTTATTCGCAAAAAACCCATTTTTGTACTCTTTTTTTCAAGATGGCGCAGCCGGCTCACGCTCTATGTATGGGGACTTTTAGTATGTTTAAAAGAACACTAAAATAAACCTGTATACCAATTTCCAGCTTGCCGGCAATTTTTTCATCCAAAAATCTTAATTTGACTGGGCTAAATATAGCTTGAATAATGCTAATAATATAAACACATTAAGTACCACTTGGATTTTATTAATTTAAAATTAATGATACTACCACTTAGTTTTTCCGAGGTAACCATGCGTGTACTTGGCGCCTTTTTTTACCTTTTTGAAAAAGGTAATTTTGTACTGATATCATGCATTTTTTAGTGTTACGCATCTTATCTTGTAAAGAGTATATCTCTTATAAGCAGCATGTACAGATTGTAAAGCTAAAGGTGTTACAGACTATTATTTCTAATCTCACCACCACTCTCATGGTCTTTTATAATTAAAATACAGTCATTGATATGTAAATTTTAATAAATAAGGGATAAAATGCAAGTGAATTTGGTTTAGAATATCATTGCTAATCATGAAAATACATTGCTGGACATTGTTTTTATGTAAAATGTGTATTTATATTTAATAATAGTTGCTTAATTTTTATTATCAACTTTTTGTAAAAATAATATATAAATATTTCTAGCACCTGTAGGCCATCGTTCTCGTTTCTTAATCATTTTTTTTCCCTCATCAATTTTAGTCCAAGATGTCCCTTCTCTACACATACTTGTATAATCGCCATTCTCAATACATGAACCATCATGTAATATAGCATTCATTACTTTATACTGCTGTTTAGCTATTGATACTTTAGCTGTGTTGATATGCCATTTAAATTAAATTTCTGTTGTATTTTTATTACTTTATTATCTTGTAATGAAAATAAAACTAAATGAATAATAACTACTTCTTTTGTCAACGTTAATTCATTTTTAAACATTATATCATTTCCTGCACAATGTTCGCATGATTTGTCATGTGATTGACACCAATGTGAAAATGTAGTCTTTAATAAATCATTAAGATCACATTTTTTCTTCAAATTTTTAATAGAAATTGGGACAACTATATTGTTATCAGTAATAATAACTTTTGTATTACCACATGATTTGCACCGACTAGTACAAGTAACTTGATGCTCTACCAGATTTCTTACATAATCATATTTTGTACAAATAGCAGTAAGAAATTCGACGGCATCTCGTTTAATCGAAAAGTATTCTGCTAAACTTTTCCGTATTGCATCAGTATTCAAATTTTGCATATTACTTTCATATCGCTGTGCTAATTTACTTAAATCATCTTGTTTCTTAATATTAAGCAATTTTTTTCTAATAATACTTAAATGCAATAAGCATTGTAATACTGCATTTGCACAGTGCGAATCTTTATCTGAATTTTGAAAAGCACGTATCTCCCAAGCAGTACTTTGTCGAGCTTCTTGATGTGACTCTTGAACGGAAGCAATGCTTTTCGACAATGTCCACGGAACATCTTTTACTTTTCGAAAACGTTGTTTTGAAATAGTAATCATTTGTGCTTGTGGTATAAATTGTCGTCTTAGCCGATTATATTCGGTAATAGCTCTATCACTAGCTGTTACAGATAACGGATCAAAATTAATTAAATGCAATCCATCCAGAGATGTTACTCGGGATAACGCAACATATGCTTGACCATGACTAAATACAGAATTACCTATATCTATAACAGCGTTTCGCAAGTTTAATCCTTGGCTTTTATAAATGGTGATGCCATAACTCAAAGATAATGGAAATTGTTTTCTAACAACATACGCTTTATCCATATCCATTACTTGAAACTTAACACTTACTCTTTTAATAAAATACTCCAAACCAGACGGTAAAAGAAGTTTTATCTTTTCTACATAATCTGTATCCTGCACAACAGAAATAACTGTAGCAATTGTACCATTTACAAGGCCCAAAGTGACATCAATATTGCGTCTTATCATGACTTTAGCTCCAATTTTAATTGTAATTTGTCTTGAAAGTCCAGCTGTTCTAGTATTATCTTCATCATTATCCGTTAATCTCTTTACTACTTGCTTTCTTATATGTTTACTACATTCAAACGTATCTTCAGCAATTAATAATATTTCTTTTGAATCAATACGACTTAACATTGCAGTGTTAAGAACATCGCACATATGACAAGTAGGCAGTAAACAAACGGTATCAGATGAAAAATTATCAATAAAATTACATAATTCGTATAATCTTGTTTCGAAAGACTCGCCTTTAAAAGATATTTTTCTTTTTTCGAGAATCTCAAAATCAGATTTTGTCAATAAACCAATACAAACTCTCGAGAGTAATTCACGATAAGATTCATCTCCTTGCTGGCGCATATTGATCGTTAATTCGTCATATTTAAAATTTTTCCACAAATTTTTGGACGCTATAGAGCCAATATATTTATCAATTTCTTTCTTTGATAATCGAACAAAAACAAAATTTTTACGTACAGGAGGTAATTGAAGCAGATCTCCAAATAAAAGAATATGCTTTTGACCAAACCAACCATCTTCAGTGGTATTAAATATTTGAGATAGTCGTAAATGTATATACGCTAAAGTTAAATTAGTTATCATTGACACTTCATCAATTATAATAAGAATAACATCTTTGTGCTCTGCCCGTAAAACTTTCAAAACGTGATCAGATAATTGTGTATACTTGGAAGTACCACCATGTGCAACGGCTAACTGCCACTGTCTGTGAGCTGTCAAACCATCGACATTGAACGCTGCTATACCAGTAGGTGCTACTATAGCGGTATCCTTGTTGAGATTTTGTTTTATCCAGCATTTAATTGTTTTAATTAAGAAACTTTTGCCAGTACCTCCTTCTCCACTAACGTATTTTAGTAATTGTTTATTATCCGGCGATGTTACGGTGTTGATCACATCGTCAATAACTCTTCTTTGATCTGCGTTCAGATTTTAATCATGTCGGATACATCGATTTCCTGAACTAATTTTTCACCAAGATCCTTAAAATCTTGCATCGCTTCACCAGCCTCAATATTTTGAACACCTATTGAATTATCAGGATCATCTTGAGACTCGTGCTGTTTTTCTAAATCATCTAAACGTTGCTGAACCAATTGCTTCGCAGTTTCAAATGCTTTTTGAAATTTCTCTGATTTTTCACAATAATCCAATGCTTTCTCAAGATCTAACTTTCCCTTGTGAAATAATTCTGCATAAGTATCACATCCATTTTTAAGATCTTCTAGTTTTCGCCATGGTTTAAACATAAGCAGTAATGAAAAGAAATAATTTTCCGGCCGCGTATTGACATCATATTTATAGTGATTAATAATATAGTTACGCTGTCGTCGTTTCAGATAATAACCATTATTCATCTTGTAGAATTCAATATTTTTACTTCGTGGTTTGATTTTCGTAATATCATATTGCTGTGCAAATTTATATAAACACAAGGATTCAAGTTCTTCCGGTCTCCGTGGATAATGATCATCTATTATAGATGGACAAAATATGTCTGTGGAATCTCCATCAAGAGCTTCAATTTCCTTACAGGTTTTAACTTTTCTATGTCGTATCTGATTAACATCTAACCATCTAATACTTGTATTTCGATCAGTCCCATATAAAGGATTACCTAGCAATGTATCAGCAGCTTCAAGAGCTCCACATTCTCTATTACTCATGGCTCGAAAAGCAATCTTCCAAAGACGGCTCGCCAATGATTCGTCTTTCTTATTTTTACTATCAAAGATAACATCAGAAATTTCACTTTTTCCTGGTTTATTTATATACTTAGTAATATACCAAGTAAGCAGCGATGCTTTTTCACCGATAAATTGTATATCCATATTTTCTTCCCATGCAGTAAGAATGATAGGATTATAATCATTTATACAGGTTTCAGTATCTGTTCGAGGAAGGTCATAAAGCCTACTTCTATTTTTTAATCGTTTCCTACCTGCTATCGAACTTATGACATCTCTCAGAATCAACGTGTCTGTAACTGGACGAGGAAATCCGAAACGACAGACGCGAGTCGTTTTACGTCCTGCTTTTTTAGAACGAAGACAATAATCGTTATGTTTGTGTCGTTGATACATATTGACTCGCCTGTATAACAATGGTGAAAGATTTGGATCTGGCATTTTACAACTTATATGTTGCAAAATAAATTTAGAAACCTCTTCAACAGAAGATTTACCGATAATTGGCGCGTCTTTAATCCAAATTAATAAATGAAAATGTTGTATACCTCTACCTTGGTATTCTCGTCGCCAGAAGTAATGTGTTACTTCTCCGATCGGGTGATCTTTGGAACAAATAAAATCAAGCAGCGCTTTGAATTTATTATAAAAAAACCTCGACGTCGACACGGGATCTTTAGCAACGAGTACACTAATGGGCGTCGAATCGTTAGGCCATCCATTTACTTCACGAATATATGCACCTAAATCATCCCACATCCATTCACCAGGACTAACTGTAAAGAACCATGTCGCAGGCCCGTGTTCTTGCGTCATAGCAATTAAATCACTTCTTGGTCTACGCCAGTATTGTTCCGTATTTCTTAAAGTGGCAAATATCGAACTCAAGTCAGATTCCATATCACCTTTCTGCAATGCTTGTAAATATTCTTTAGCCGTATAACGTTCTCGTGAATCAGTTGTATACAATTTATGATAAATACCACGACTTAATTGACGAATATTCGCATCATTTAACAAGAAAAATAAGAATTGTGGACTTAATCTAAATTGTGAATGTTTGGATGTCAAACAACATTTAATAAATTCATGGCTGTAAAGTTTAACCTGTCTAGTTTCGTGTCGTCCATTAACACCAAAAGGAAATAAATCTGGAAAACACAATAGATCTAAAGCTTTCTCACGATTGTCCAAGGGCAAATCTTGAACTTTTAACATTTGATATAAGGCAGTAGCACTTTCACATGATTTTTTTTCATATAAAGGATAAATAGTGTATTGCTCGTAATAACTATCTTGACTTTCGTCAAGAATCTGGGTTAACATCGCTTCACGCTGATTATTTGAAGTAGCGTCTACGTTATTTTTTGTTTCTTCCATTGGAACTTTTGAACTCAATTCTTGTTCGTCATTTGATAAAATAGCGTCTATGTTATTTTTTGTTTCTTCCGTTGGAACTTTTGGACTCAATTCTTGTTCGTTATCCGAAACAGATTCACTATCATTTTCCGTCTCTTGTGCTTCAAATTCATTATTATCCAGTTTCTCTAAACATAATCCATCGTGAGTTTCTGAGAGTGTTATATTATTGTAAAAATAAATTTATTGTAAATAAATATTATTGTAAAAGAAGCTTTCGGCTTCTAATCGTCTTTCAATATGATTTCTAATATCAAGTTTCTTTTCAATATCTTCAATTGTCACAGGGCGAAATTTTATATAATTTCGTGACCAAAACTTTGCATATTTTCTAGTAATATTTTTACCAATATCGCGATTTTTGTTTGCAAGTACGCATTTAGACTTCTTTCTCTCATAATATCGCTTATTATAAAGCCATTTACGATCAGAATATTTTCTTTGTCTATCTTGTTCTTGCTGAGAATGTATAAGATATCGTTTTCGCTTATTAAGACGATACTTTTGTAAGTTGTCTTTATAATGTTTTTGCTTATTAAGACGATACTTTTGTAAGTTGTCTTTATAATGTTTTTGCTTATTAAGACGATACTTTTCTAAGTTGTCTTTATAATGTTTTCGCTTATTAAGACGATACTTTTCTAAGTTGTCTTTATAATGTTTTCGCTTATTAAGACGATACTTTTCTAAGTTGTCTTTATAATGTTTTCGCTTATTAAGACGATACTTTTCTAAGTTGTCTTTATAATGTTTTCGCTTATTAAGACGACACTTTTGTAAGTTGTCTTTATAATATTTTCTTCGTCTATCTCGTTCTTGCTGAGAATGTATAAGATAATGTTTTCGCTTATTAAGTGAATTCTGATATCGACGCCGTTCTTTAGCACAATCATTTTCTGACGAGTCTTGTTCCTCTCGACAACGTTTCTTAGCGCGATTAATTTTAGTACTATTAACACAATTGTTTTCTGAATTCTGATATCGACGCCGTTTTTTAGCACGATCATTTTCTGAGTCCTGTTCCTCTCGACAACGTTTCTTAGCGCAATTATTTCCAGTATTACTAACGTTTTCACGGGAATCTTTCTGAGATAAATGTCTATTTATACGTAGAGCAGTCGTTTTAGCCTCTCTATCTCTTATTACTGCTAATGGAAGCACTGTCTGAGCATCACTTTGTAAATCTTGAGGAAAATGTTCAATTGTATTCGATTCGAAAATCTTTAACAAATGTGAACGCATTGCTCTATGATCATATCTAACTTCGTCAGGTTTAATATCAAACAATAACGAAATCGCAAAAGCTATAGCAAAAACTCCGCAATCATTACAGTTTGGTTGATATTGCACAGTAGGAAATTCGACAGGATGTTTCTCAAAATCGTACGTTGGAAATAATTTTCTCAAGAATACCTCGTGATGTTCGTGCAATTTTTTTTTATTTTGTGAATCATAGATATATATTTTTGTTGTATCGTAATAACTACATACCCAATGTCCAGTTCGATTTCTAAGTTCTGGATCTGTACAATTTAATGGAGCTGACGAACTGTGCAATATTTGTATATGTTTTCTATCTTCTGGTATACGTTGAATTAATTGAGGCAATTGGATTCGCCATGTTCCGACAGGTCTATAATCTGAACAACTTCGCAAAAGTGTATGAAAATGATCCATATGATCGTCCATAATCCATTCGTCTTGAATAATTATATCTTTTTCTTCAGGGTTTAAAATTACTTTTTTTTTCTAAATTCTGTTTGGATCGCTGTCGCTTTATAATAGCGCGATTGTTTAAATTCTGTTGCTCTGCACGAAATTTTGTAGCATAATTACTTTCAAAATGTGTCTCTGCACTTTTAGCAATCGCTTCAGTTTCTGTCGCTTTTATTATCGTTAATGGAAATACTCTTTGAGAAACAGCACATTGTGAATCTTGAGCACGATTATTTGGTAAACTCTGATTGCATCGTTGCTGTTTTGTAGCGCGATTTTCTAAATTCTGTTTTTCTGCCCGACAATCTTTAGCGTAATTACTTTCAAAATATCTTCTCATGCGTTGAGCAGTCGCTTTAGCCTCTCTATCTCTTATCACTGCTAATGGAAGTACTTTTTGGGGATTAGCACATTGCAAATCCTGAGGAAAATGTTTAATAACATTATTTTCCAAAATTTGTATCAAATGTGAACGCATAAACTTATGTTCATACTTTACTTTGTCAGGTTTAATATTGAATAACAATAAAGTAGCAAAAGCTATAGCAAAAACACCACTATCGCTACTGTTCGGTTGACGTTGCACAGTAGCAAATTTGACGGGACGTTTTTTAAAGTCAAATGTTGGAAATAATCTTTCCAAAAATTGCTTATGATCTTTATGCAATGTTTTATTATTTAAGGAATCATATATATATATATTTTTTGTATCATAATAACTACACACCCAATGTGACGAACTATACAATATTTGAATGTGTTTTTTATCTTGTGATATAGGTTGAATCATATTAGGCAATTGTATGTGCCATGTTCCGACAGGTCTATAATCTGAACAACTTTGTAAAAATCTATAGAAATGATTTATATGTACGTCCGTAAGCCATTCGCCTCGGGTAATTATATCTTTGTCTGCAGGCTTTAAAATAATATTTTGAGTCTTTAGAGACATTGTATAAAATAGGCGCACAACAGATTTCTTAAAGCGCAATTAATTTTTATAGGCGCAGAGCAGCCGATTTTTATGGGCGCACAGCAGCCGATTTTTAAAGGCGCAAAGCAGCCAATTTTTATGGGCGCAAAGCAGCCGATTTTTAAAGGCGCAAAGCAGCCGACTTTTAAAGGCGCAAAGCAGCCAATTTTTTAAGGCGCAGAGCAGCCGATTTTTATGGGCGCAAAGCAGCCGACTTTTAAAGGCGCAGAGCAGCCGATTTTTATCAGCGCAAAGCAGCCAATTTGTAAAGGCGCAGAGCAGCCGATGTCAGTTGGCGCAGAGCAGCCGGTTTTTATCAGCGCAAAGCAGCCGACTTTTAAAGGCGCAAAGCTGCCGAAGTTTAAAGGCGTAAAGCAGCCGATTTGTAAAGGCGCAGAGCAGCCGGTTTTTATCAGCGCAAAGCAGCCGACTTTTAAAGGCGCAAAGCAGCCGAAGTTTAAAGGCGCAAAGCAGCCGATGTTTGTAGGCGCAGAGCAGCCGATTTTTATGGGCGCAAAGCAGCCGACTATTAAAGGCGCAAAGCAGCCGATGTTTGTAGGCGCAGAGCAGCCGATTTTTATGGGCGCAAAGCAGCCGACTATTAAAGGCGCAAAGCAGCCGATGTTTGTAGGCGCAGAGCAGCCGATTTTTATGGGCGCAAAGCAGCCGACTATCAAAGGCGCAAAGCAGCCAAAAAAAGAAAATTAAAAGGGGGGGAAAAGAAAGGGGAGAGAGAGAGAGAGAGAGAGAGAGAGAGAGAGAGAGAGAGAGAGAGAGAGAGAGAGAGAGAGAGAGAGAGAGAGAGAGAGAGAGAGAGAGAGAGAGAGAGAGAGAGAGAGAGAGAGAGAGAGAGAGAGAGAGAGAGAGAGAGAGAGAGAGAGAGAGAGAGAGAGAGAGAGAGAGAGAGAGAGAGAGAGAGAGAGAGAGAGAGAGAGAGAGACTTACCTCTGTAGATAATAAAAAGGCAATCTAAAACAAATAGAAATAACCTTGAGATAAAAGTTGTACATCTCGTGAAGATGTTTTCAAAACACTATAACAAAGCGGATAGGCCAAAGGGGATAAACATGAAAATCTCATTGTGTATATTTTGGGAGCACATAAATTGAGGAACATTTTAAGACTAAAACCAATTCGCTATCTCTATTTTAACTGGTACTTTACTCTTGTACGTACAGGGTGTTCACGTTTGGGTCGGCTGAAAGGGATAAACATGAAAATCTCATTGTGCATATTTTGAGAACACATAAATTAAGGAACATTTTAAGACTAAAACCAATTTGCTATCTCTATTTTAACTGGTACTTTACTCTTGTACGTACGGGGTATTCACGTTTGGGTCGGCCGAAGGTGATGAACACGGAAATCTCATTGTGTATATTTTGGGAGCACATAAATTGAGGAACATTTTAAGACTAAAACCAATTTGCTATCTCTATTTTAACTGGTACTTTACTCTTGTACGTATGGGGTGTTCACGTTTGGGTCGGCCAAAGGAGATAAACACGGAAATCTCATTGTGTATATTTTGGAAGCACATAAATTCAGGAACATTTTAAGACTAAAACCAATTTGCTATCTGTATTTTAACTGGTACTTTACTCTTGTACGTATGGGGTATTCACGTTTAGGTCGGCCAAAGGGGATAAACATGAAAATCTCATTGTGCATATATTAGGAGCACATAAATTGAGGAACATTTTAAGACTAAAACCAATTTGCTATCTCTATTTTAACTGGTACTTTACTCTTGTACGTACGGGGTATTCACGTTTGGGTCGGCCGAAGGGGATGAACACGGAAATCTCATTGTGTATATTTTGGGAGCACATAAATTGAGAAACATTTTAAGACTAAAACCAATTCGCTATCTCTATTTTAACTGGTACTTTACTCTTGTACGTATGGGGTGTTCACGTTTGGGTCAAAGGGGCCAAAGGGGATAAACATGAAAATCTCATTATGCATATTTCGGGAGCACATAAATTGAGGAACATTTTAAGACTAAAACCAATTTGCTATCTCTATTTTAACTGATACTTTACTCTTATATCAGTAGTATACAGGGTGAGGCAATAAGTATTACCACCTTAAATATATTCTAATCTATAAGGCCCAGAGAAAAATTAGTGGAACTAAAATTGTACAGTACGAAGGGGGATATCTATAGCGACAATAATTTTTGTCCAGGTGGAGACACTTCGGAGATATCAAGGTCATCTTAATTTTTTTAAATTAATTTGGTACATTTTTTTATAATATGATAGAGGAGCTAAAAACAAGTTCAGAACTCATGACACAAGATCATTGAAGAAGATAAAGTAAAGAAAAAACGATTAAAAAATACATTTTTGTATTGAATGAAATTTACGTTTAAAGAAGATGTTTGAAGTGATGAAGTGATGGCCATCATTATACGTGCAACACTGGATTCTTTCGATCACTGATTGGCTTGCTCTTTCTTTTAATAACGTCGGGAGTTATTGATGCACAGACTGTAATAATCCGTTGTTGCATGTCTTGAAGTGTAGTTGGTTCTTCTTTGTAGTCCTTTAGGGTTCTCCATAAAAAGAAATTCAGTGGCGTAAAGTCTGGCAAACGAGCTGGCCATACTATACGACCCCTATGTCCAATCCAGTGATTGGTAAATTTTTCATTAAGTTTATTTATCGCAATCAAGACATGCAACAACGAATTATTACAGCCTGTGCATCAATAACTCCCAACGTTATTAAAAGAGCAAGCCAATCGGTGATCGAAAAAATTCAGTGTTGCATCGATAATGATGGCCATCACTTCGAACATCTTCTTTAAACGTAAATTTCATTCAATACAAAAATGTATTTTTTAATCGTTTTTTCTTCACTTTAAATCTTGTTCAATGATCTTGTGTCATGAGTTCTGAACTTTCAGCTCCTCTATCATATTACCGAATCAACCTAGACAAAAATTATTATTGCTATAGGTAGCCTCCTTCGTACTGTACAATTTTGGTTACACTAATAATTTTTCTCTAGGTCTTATAGATTCGAATATATTTAAGGTGGTAATAGTTATTGCCTCACTCTGTATAGATCTTTATTTGCGTATATCTTTTAAACTGTTATAGACTAATTTTGAGGCATTTGAAATTATATGTAATTTTAATGAGTGGGAGTGCTAGCTTATGTTAGGCCAGCACCCCCACTTTCAATTACGATTTCCCGCGAAACCGCTTGAGCACAAAAATCGTGAAGCACATAATTAACATAAAGAACACTTAATTTCTACATGTGTTATTTAAGTTTTTTGTGAAGGGAGGGTGTTAACTTAACAGACATAATAGCTTTCCATATCACCCATGAAGTACTATTGTTGACACGTTTTTCTAAAGCCCTTTTTTAAGGCCTAATCCACTGATGACTGAAACGACCCTTTAACTAAATGAACAGAAACAAAATTCAATAAATGAATGACATCGGTGATGATTCTTTACCGCGTCTTATGCGGCTTGCTACGTGCAATATTCAGATTAATGTTCCCGCTTTCGCTTGTAAAAGATCCCAAAAGTCAACCTGAATTTTCTTTATTTCAATAATTACTTAATTCTACTTTTGTTCAATTAGTTAAAGGATTATTTCAGTAATCAATAGATTAGACCTACTGGGGATACACTTAAAAAAACATGTCAACAATAATATCTTATGGATGACATAGAAAACTACTGTTTATAAATTATAACATGCATTTTCAAAATACATACCTCAAGACACGCAAACACACAGTTGCATTGAATGCCAGACACAACCTATAAAATATATAAATATTTAATATATATATATATATATATATATATATATATATATATAACTATACGCTGAAAGGGATAATAAATACCCTCTACTTACTTCTTTGCTTTATTATTATCGTGTTTAATATCGATTGATTCACTGCAGTCAATCAGATCGTGTCACTGACACATAAAGTTCAAGCTACAACCATAAAACTTAAGAAATCATGATAATCGCACAAACTATCACAGTCGATAATCCCAGGTCGATAATCGCGTATCAATAAACAATACGTGTTTGCAATTTTAATGATGTGATCCATGGTATGAAACGCATGCGTAATGCGGAATTGGCAGAACGTTTGAAAATTGGTTCGATCATTTTTTACGTTTATTCCGCCGATTTCTTTATGCAGCGGAAAACGTGGAAGCGTAATCTGTGCATGCCAATAATATACATTATTTTGATAGATACAATAAACGAATCTACGAAAAGGGTCTTGTGATTGGCTAGCGTCAATTGCGCTTCCGCGAATTTTACTCCATGGGACATTAGAATAAATTAGAAAATACATTTCAGCAGAGCGCAATTGGCGGAATGTCTGCGATTGAACGGACTTCGTTCCAACAATTGCGCATTGCTCATACGTTCCGTACCATGAAATCGCACGATAAGGCCGATTTATGAAGGCCGTAACTGTTGATTTAAGCCGTAATTAAACCCTAAGAAATTAATTAATCACAGTCGATTATTCTTCTCACATTCGACTGTCATTGGTCAATTTCTTAGGGTTTACGGCTTAAACCAACGGTTACGGCCTTTATAAATCTACCTTTAAAAACAAAAAACGATCTATTAGCGCTACATGAGCGCGGGTCCGCTCGGCCTCGAGTCGGCCATATTGGTAGCGCGGTAGCCATCGGCCATCGACGTCAGTCCACGATCGCGAGGGTTTCTGTGTGCGTGTTTGACTTTAAAGTGTGCAAGTCGGGAATAAGGATCTATCGCCGTGACAATAATCGCGAGGACGTGGGCAGGGAGTGCAGGGACTGCGTGATTTCGATCAAGGAATCCACGAAAGGAAAGCAGCAGGAGAAGCAAGAAAGAACGGAGGTTGTGGACGGCGCGGCAAGGTGCGAGGACGGCAAGGACGACGCCAACGACGCCGAAGGATCGTCATCGAGGAGAGAGGAGGCAATTGCCTCGATCGAACCAGATTCGACAGTGCCGAACGCGCGACCGGCGAATGGAAAATCTTGATAAATTTAAGGAACTTAATATGAATGTAAGTATACATTTAATAATCTCAAAATCTCGGGTACTCGCAACTCGTCGCGTTGCGTAATAAAAAAGTCTCGTTCCGCGTGTACTTGGCGCGAGACACTACCGTGTCTCTTGAGATATCTTTTATGCATCTGGCTACGTTCTGATATTCGCTGTCAACTTTGTGAGTTTAATCTAATATTATATACATGACGTAAAATATAGATAGATAGATTCAGTACTGACAATGAATATTGGAACGCCATTAATGCATGCATTTGGCAGCAATATAATACTTTTTTATTTTATTTTTTAGGCAAACGATACAGGAGATGTGGAAATGAATGATGGTGATATATCCGTACAAGATGCAGAAATGGCAGAGTTGAAAGCCGAAAACGAAAATTTACCGCAAAAACTCGCCGCGATAATGGCACAGGTACAGGCACAGGTACCGGCACCAGCACCGGCACACACACCAGCACCGGCACAGACACCAGCACCGGCACAGACATCAGCACCGGCACAGACACCGGCACCAGCATCGGCACTGGTACTGGCACCAGCATCAGCATCAGCATCGGCACCGGCTCCAGCACCAACATCTTCAACTTCAGCGAAACGTAAGTACAAAAAATCAACAATTTATTACAGTAAATGGTAAATAAAAATTTGTAAAATAAATTTCTGTTTGTTACAGCAAAGAGATGGCAACGAGCAGGGCGTAACCGCCACATATACACAAGAGGAAGGGGTAGAGGAGAAAGGGGAAGAGGAGGAAGGGGAAGAGGAGAAAGGGGAAGAGGAGCAAAAATATATACGCAAACCATTTACTTCTGACTCCTTCTGTTTTCGTGTCGCGGGTTGAAAATTCCGTTTAATCTGTGCCAAATATCCCCAGAAAGTACCCTTTTGTTCCTTCGTAGTAGATGTAATGTTCGTGATGTAAAAGCGATGGCGCCGGTCGGTACATTTAGTAGACCGAAAAAGCAGCGAGTCCACGATCGCTCGTCCTCTCTAACTTACTCGTCAATACGATACTTTTTTTTCGTTTACACGCGTCTATATATTATGTGCATTGTATTTTTTTGTGTTTCTTTTCTTTATGCGAGTATTTCTTTGTGCAAGCCCATACAGCACAGAAACCTTTCAGAGATATCTCAGAAATGTTTCATCGATAATATTGAAACATTTCAAAAACATTGCAAAATGTTTCTGCAACAGCTCTGAGACAGCTCTGGAACAGCAAAATGTCCGCGATTCTTGCACTTAAAACCTCTCTGAAAGTGCGTTGAAAGGTTACCGAAATATGCCTGAAACCTTTCTGAATGTTTGCTGAAAGGTTACTGAAATAAATCTGAAATCTTTTTGGAATATATCAGAAACATTGCTGAAAGGTTATTGAAATAATTCTGAAATCTTTGTAGAATATTGCAGAAATAAAACAAAACCATTAAAATAAATTTAAAATAGTTTATTTAAAAATAATTTTATATTATATTTACTGCAGATCGACATTAAAGCAGTAAATAAACTATATATTGCATATATAAAATATATACATATACAAAATACATTTATAGTGTATACTTATGGTATATTAATATACGTAAAGAAACCTTTTTTTTAGAAAAAAATGTTATAGAACCTATATATTTCACACATACAAATAAATTTCTCAAGAATATTAATATATGAAAACTGGCTGGCTTTATTTAATGTTGAGTGCCACACAGTAAAACAAATGCGTTTAAAAATGTTCATATTTTATCTTTGTACGTATTAGTAACAGCGGTTATATTGTGCTCAACGTGTTAAAATAGATTATTCAATATATAATTATAATACATACATAAATGTTCTATATCTTATAAAATAAGTAAAAATAAAGAACAGTTGGGAGTAAAAATAAAGAACATATATTTTTCAAAATGTCGAGCGATCACCACCTGTCGCTCTAGGTAGCTATACAAAAAAAGCGTTACGGAAACATGGGGTGCGTCTTAAAAGGGTAAAATCTGCTATCTGTCGTTGCAAGAGACAGGTGAGAAAATGGCTGTTCACCGCCGATCTCTCTGAGAGAAACTAATAGCAATTTCTAGGAATTAATCAGTGTCGGAATTAATTACTTTCTCACGTCTGTGTGACGCCACTCGTTAATTAGTCGTTTGTATAACATTATTTTTGTTGTTTACGTTGCAATCGTTCCCTGAAAACATATACAAATTTAAATTTAAAATATTGTAATAAATAACTTTAATAAAAATGTCTCATTTTTTCCATTAATATTTACTTACTCATCTCTGTCATGTCGCAATTTTCCTTGCACAAACCATTTCGATATAATCTGCACAATTTGTTGATCAGTTGCAGTTTCGAATTTCGAATTGACACATTCTAAAATAAGGATTTATAATCGTTATAATCATTTGTTTGAAATTAAATGATTGAAAATCTATGAATAACACATAAATAAATAATTACTGAATTGAGAAATCATTAAAATTTAGCTTAAAAATTTTCTAAAAAAATATATAAATTTGTATAACTCATTTTATTATAAAAAATATAAAACTCTATTGTCAAAAATACATTTTAATACATATATTATCATGCGTTTTCGTAAAAAGGTTTCAATTTATATAAATAAGTACGAAGCTTTTTATAAAAATGTTAATATACAAAGTATTTAAAAAGTTCTAGATCGTCAAGATATCTAAAAAATGAGACATTTTAGAGGTATCTTATTGCTGACCTGGAACTTTTTAAACACCCTGTACAATCATAACAAATTTATGTAAAAATTTCTGAAAATGAATAAAGATATATTGCGGAAATTTAGATGCTTTTAATATATTTTTATAAGAAATTATAAAAATATATTAAAAACATCTAAATTTTCGCAAAAATTTATAGTTATATTTTTTATAAATAATCATGCATTTTTACAAAAAAATTGTCGCTATAGTTTAACTTACGTTTTATGCACTTGGCTATTAATAAATCTTTGAATGCTTCTTTTTTTCCATCTTTTCCATTCCAGCAGTACAGAGTGGAAAGGAAATTACTAATTGTATGTTTTAGAATAATAGTTGTCATTTCGTGATAAGTTTTGCCACCTAAATGTTTCATGAAATTTATCTAAAAAGTACAAATATAAAATAATAAACATTTTATTCGTGATAATGACTGATACAGAATTTGTATTCAAAATTTTATGAAATAAAAATGTTGCAATAAAATATCTATTATATCATATATATCTATCTATCTTACCATGTTTTTATAGAAATCGGCATCTTGAAGATCCAAATCCAACTTGTCCAGGGCTTCTTTAGTTTTTAAAGGAAAAGATACAATTTCTGTAATATCAAAGTAGTCTTTAGATTTATTACTGATTCCATTCTCTAATCTTTCTTCGAGGCTTTTCAGCCTCTCATCAATACAATCTAACTTCTTGTCTATTTTATTCCATCTTCGTAATAATTCTTTTTTCAATTCTAAAATATTAATGAAATATACTATTAAAAACCAAAGTCGCATAACGCGATAAAGTATAAAAAGATCAAACGTTCATGTTATCATAGACAAATATATTTTAGATACCAATATCCTTTACAGATATTGCACTATTATTGTCTTTTGACACGCTTGCTTCAGTGGATTGCTTTTTCGAAATATCTTGCACAGATTGTAATGTATTAACATTGCTGTTCTTTCGCGTGGCTCCATTTTTCAAAGGCAATGAATCGTCCATTGGCTTATTATTTTTGGAATTTATTATGGACAACGTTTTCGAAACAGGTTTTTTTGGCGGGGGAGGTAAATTATTTTGCCAATCATCACTGTCATCTTCATCGGACTAAGCTGATTTTGTCAACGTAATACGACGACCTTTTTTGGAAGTATTGTCAACATCAGACGAATCAATATCCGAAAACTTTTCAGCCAGCTTTACTTTCGTCATTCCACTCTCATATGTATCTGAAATATTACAAATAATTAAAGTTAATGTAATCAGTACAAAATTACCTTTTTCAAAAAAGGTAAAAAAAGGGCGCCAAGTACACGCGTGGTTGTTACCTCGGAAAAAAACCAAGTGGTAGTATCATTAATTTTAAATGCAAAAATAAATAAAATCTATTCTAACCTAGGTGATAATAGCTTTAATTTTTCTTAACAAAATTATTAAAAACAGAAGTCGTTTTTGTTCAACCCAACTGGCCTAATAATTAATATATTTAAACTCACAACGTTTCGAAAAATTATCTCACAAAATTGTCTCACAAAAATTGTCTCACAAAATTGTCTGACAAAAATTGTCTCACAAAATTGTCTGACAAAAATTGTCTCACAAAATTGTCTCACAAAAATTGTCTCACAAAATTATTAAATTACAAAATTGTTACTTTATTCAATCCAAGTGATATCTACCTCGAAAAAACCTAAATAACAAATGGTATCTGTGGTGGTAGGATATCGGGTGAAGGTGCGTCGATTCCCACAATAACGAATTTTTTTCAATTATGTAAAATCTCGCTCTATTTATTCATGCTCTATGTACAGATAAAATATTTCTTTAATATGTATAAGTAGGTGGTCGTGTGTATCAATATAAGTTATTAGTATGTAGTGTAATATTCTCATTCTAAATGTGTTTTTAGAATGTTAGGGACCTCTTCGTCTTGAAACTAATCTTCCGCGGGATAATAAGGTTTCGTCCGGGAGTCCCTGGCTTGCCTCTTGGAGTAGACGGAATGGGACTGAATCGGGCCCGAGGAAGTCGAGGTCGTGGAGGAGTCTTGAAAATAAAATCCGTCTGTGTTGCTACAGAATTCCCAGATTCGCTCGTGTTAGGAATATGAGACACTTGGATAGGTAAATCGACGAGTTGTAGCTTCCAAGGTAGTAATGTCTCTACCTTGGAGAACGGAAGTGGATCTTTTATCTTGATAACCGGCTCAGTGACCGGAATGGTAACCGGGATAAACTTCCACCTCGTCTTGAACTTAGGAGCCGAAATGGTGATTGGGATAAGCTTCCACGGTGGAGTCTCTTCCTCAGAAAATAGGTTAGGACTCTTTGGTTTATCCTCAGGAGTCGGAGCCGGAATTGGAGTTGGAGTAGATGGAACCTTGGCTACCACCGATTTCAATGTCGCCCGACGGGCCGGGTCAGTATGACCCCAGTTGGCAATCGGGGTAAACCTCCACGTCGTCTTGGTCCTCGGAATAAGTTTCCACGATGGAATCTCTACCTTAGAGATCAGGGAAGGATTCTTCGGAATACCCTCAGGAGCAGGAGCAGGAATCGGAGTTGGAGAAGGCAGCGCCTTGGTCTCCACCGGATTCGGTGTTGCCCGACGGGCTGGGTCACTATGACCCCGAAAACCTTTCCGCGGCAGGGTGTCGGTTGACTCTTACCGCAGCAAGTTAACGCCCTGCAAAGCAGGTATAAACGAAGGCCCCAGAAGGAGCGCGCTTCGTATCAAACGGAGGCCCTGAAGAGCACACTCCGAATGTCAGGGGCCCTGGTAGTGAGCACACCCTGTCAAAAGAGAGTTATGTCAGGGGCCCTGGTAGTGAGCACGCCCTGACTGGCTGACTCGAGGAAAGCTGGAGAAGCCCCGCTGAGCTGCTCTTTATATAGCAGTCGATGTCGAACTTTTCTTACGAGTAAATCCGCCGGCGATGCGCCGCGTAGCGGGCGCGCGTCGAACTGTCCGGCCGATCGATATCGTGCCGTCGCCCGCGCCGCGCGCCTCCCGTAATACTGCCGGCGTCGCGTGCGCACCGTCGCGTGGTCGTGGCGGACAGCTGACCGCCACATAACCCCCTTGGTTGTTTTAGAGTTCCTGGAAACAGACTGGTGGACGTGATATTCGTCCGCTTCTCGTCCGTTGCTGCTGCTGCGGCTCTTTGGGAGTTTGTGTGGTTTCTGTTGACGGCTGAGCTGGTTCCGGTTCTTCTCGCTCCAGAATGTAGGCGGGTTTCAATCTATCGATTGACACGTTGACAGGTCGTCCATTGACGCAGATCTTGAAGGTCTTCTCTCCTCTGTTTAGAACTTTGAATGGTCCATCGTATGGTGGTTGCAAAGCTCCTGTTGGTGCGTCGTGACGTAGAAATACTTGTTGCGTTGTAGTCAAGTCTTTATACGTAAACGTAGCTTTCTCTCCGTGTCTTTTTAGTTTTGGCTGCAGGTTTCTCATAATTTTATTCAATCGTGCTGCGAAACCTTCCGTGTCGACAAACTTTGCGCAGGTCTCTTCGAGGAATTGTCCGGGTAATCGGATTGATTCTCCGAAGACCATTTCAGCCGGTGTCGCCTGCAGGTCCTCCTTCCATGCTGCTCTAATGCCCATCAGGATCACTGGTAGAAATTCTGCCCATTCTTCCGTCTGGTGACTTTTAATGGCTGTTTTCAACTGCCGGTGGAATCTTTCGATCATGCCGTTTGCTTGTGGATGATACGCCGTGGTGCGAAGGTGTGCTGAACCCGTTAGTTTTGTGAGTTTTTTGAACAGTTCGGATTCAAATTGCCGTCCTTGGTCCGTTGTAACTCGTGCTGGTGTGCCATATCTGGCTATCCAATTGTTAAAAAACTGTCTTGCCACAGTTTCTGCGGTGATGTCGTCGACGGGTATTGCTTCTGGCCACCTTGTAAACGATCAATGATGGTTAAGCAGTATTTGTAGCCCTGGGATGTCGGCATGGGTCCCACTATGTCCATGTGAACATGTTGAAAACGTTTGGTAGGTCCTAGGAAGTTTCCTGTTGGCGAGACCGTGTGCTTGTATACCTTGGCTCTCTGACACTGAAGGCATGCTTGAGCCCATTTTCGACAGTCGTTTTGTATGTTTGGCCCTATGTATTTTTGTCTGACCAATCTTGCCGTAGCCTTTATCCCTGGATGTGATAAGCCTGGGCTTATGAAAAGGCTCTGAAAAGCCTGCCGTCTATATGGCTCTGTCACGTAGGGGCGTGCGACTGGTGTCGAAGTGTCACAATACAATTCTGTTGTTGTGCCAGGTATTTGTATTTTTGTTAATTTTAGTGATGACTGGATGCTGCCATCTAATAACTGCTTTAATTCCGGGTCTTCCTGCTGCGATTTTGCCAATCCTACGAAGTCCGGTGCTTTCTCAATTGCTTCAACGCGGGATAGCGTGTCTGCAACTACGTTGTCTTTTCCAGCCACGTGTTGAATGTCCGTTGAGAATTGCCCAACAAAGTCCAGATGCCTTGCTTGTCGAGGAGAGCTGCGCAACAGATCTTGTTGAAAAGCGTATATCAAGGGCTTATGGTCCGTGAAAATGGTAAATTTCCGTCCTTCTAGTAGATGCCGGAAATATTTTACTGCCGTATAGATGGCTAGAAGCTCTCTGTCATACGGGCTGTATTTTCGCTGCGCTGGATTAAGCTTCTTGCTCATAAATGCTAATGGCTGCCATCCGTTGTCTGTTTCTTGCTGAACCACTGCCCCGAGTGCTGTGTCTGAAGCATCTGTAGTCAACGTGAGCTTGGCTTCAGTTATGGGATGTGCTAAGAGCGTAGCTTTCGAGAGGCTATCCTTGCATCTCTGAAAAGCTTGCTTGAGCTGCTGAGTCCACTCGATTGGAGTTTTTCCTTTTGCTTTAGGACCTCGTAAGACATCATGTAACGTGGCTTGGTCTTTTGCAGCCTCCGGTATGAACCTTCGGTAAAAGTTCAAGGTTCCCAGGAATTGTCTAAACTGCTTGATATTTTCTGGCTTCTTAAAGTCGCGTATAGCTTGGACTTTTTCAGGCAATGGGCGAGTGCCTTCTGCTGATACGAGGTATCCGAGAAACTTCACCTGTGAAGCTCCCAAAACACATTTGGCCGGATTTAGTTGGACGCCATACGCTTCAAGACGACGAAATACTTCTTCTAAATGTTTTAGATGCTCTTCTTTCGTTGCGGAGGCGATTATGATATCGTCTATGTATGCGTAGCAGTAGTCCAAGCCACGCAAGACCTCGTTTATAAATCTCTGGAAGGTCTGTGCTGCGTTCCGTAATCCGAAAGGCATATATAAGTACTCGAATAGCCCGAATGGCGTGATAATGGCTGTTTTGGGGATGTCGTCTGGGTGAACCGGGATTTGATTGTAAGCTCTGACTAAATCCAAAGTTGAAAAAAATTTCTTTTCGCTCAGGGAATGGCTGAAATCTTTTATGTGAGATATTGGATATAGGTCAGGCTCAGTCCGAGAGTTCACCTTTCTATAATCCCCGCAGGATCTCCAGGAGTTTCCTTTCTTAGGGGCCATGTGTAGCGGTGAGGCCCAAGGGCTTTTAGACGGTCGAATAATTCCTTCTTCAAGAAGTAGATCAAACTCTGCTTTGGCTGCTTTTAATTTGTCGGGTGCCAACCTTCGTGGTCGACATGCTTCTGGAGGTCCTGGTGTGGTCTTGATGTAATGCATCGTTGAGTGAGGCTGCTTTTGCCGGTGCGTTCCCGTAGTCCTTGTGATACCGGGAAATCGAGCCAGCAATTGATGAAAGGGGGTGTCTCCCATGACAGCTTTAACTGACGGTAACGTGTCTCTATTTGCCGTCCCGTTTGCTTTGAGTCCTGTTTTCGCATCAACCAGCTGTCCCTCTTTTACGTCCGGGAGCAGATGGAAATGAGCCAGGAAGTCGGATCCAATTATTGGCGTAGTTACGTCTGCGACGACGAATCGCCACGGAAATGCACGGCGTAGACCGAGATCAGGCTGTATTGTGAGATCTCCGTATGTTTTAATGTTGGATCCATTAGCCGCGAATAGCTCTCTCGTGTCAGCGTCGTGTTCGTACCAACGAGCGAGGGTATACGCTGACATCGGAGCCGGTATCGATGAGATATCGAATCTTCGTGCTGCGGTCAGTGACAAATAAGCGGCATGGGGTTCGGGCAAAGGCCGTTTGCCGCTGACAACGACTGCCCGGTTAGTTTTCCAGTGCCTTCTTGAAGTTGCACGGCTGTGTGCATTTCCGAGCCTTCTCCTTAAACCGTCGGTGGAAGTAGCAAATGTCTGCTTCCTTTTCTTCTTTTTGGCCTTTTCTGGAATGACTCCTGGAACGATTGCGCTTGTTGCTTCTGTTTTTAGAGTAAGACAGTCGGCTCTCTAATTTTTCGAACTTTTTATTTAGTTCAGCGATTTGATTTTCTATTGATGAGCTTGTTGCCGACTGCATACTGGCGACTGTCACAGCTCTGCAGGTAACTTCATGAATTCGGTCTGCCTGCTCGGCTACGTCTTCTAAGTTGTCAGCGTTCCGTGTGGCCAAAATAGCCTGTAATTGGGATGGCAATCTGCCTATCCATAATGTACGCAGGAGCTGCTCCGGAATGGCCGTGCTGGCCAAGGCCTGTAGATGCCGTAAGAATTGAGAAGGTCTTCGATCGCCCATCTCTTTGAGCTCTAAGAGCTGGCGGATTTGTTGTTCCTGAGAGATTGATAGGCGTTGTATTAATGCCTTCTTGATACTCTCATATTTATTTTTTTCAGGAGGCCTCGTTATCAGATCCTTAATTTCTCTGGCCTGCTTAGTCTCTATATGTGACAAGACGTAAGCATATTTAGTACTGTCTTGCGTTATGCTTCCCAGTGTAAATTGGCTTTCGAGTTGTGCGAACCATAATTCAGGCTCGTCCGTCCAGAAAGGAGGTACTTTTAAAGCCACTCTGTTGATCTGCGATCGTTCTTCTGAGTTTCCTCCTTGTGTGTCCGTCATTGTTAATTTGTTTATGTATATTACTATTATTAGAGCGAAATAGAGCGAGCGTCGGGGTCACCAATTTGTGGTGGTAGGATATCGGGTGAAGGTGCGTCGATTCCCACAATAACGAATCTTTTTCAATTATGTAAAATCTCGCTCTATTTATTCATGCTCTATGTACAGATAAAATATTTATTTAATATGTATAAGTAGGTGGTCGCGTGTGTATCAATATAAGTTATTAGTGTGTAGTTTAATATTCTCATTCTAAATGTGTTTTTAGAATGTTAGGGACCTCTTCGTCTTGAAACTAATCTTCCGCGGGATAATAAGGTTTTGTCCGGGAGTCCCTGGCTTGCCTCTTGGAGTAGACGGAATGGGACTAAATCGGGCCCGAGGAAGTCGAGGTCGTGGAGGAGTCTTGAAAATAAAATCCGTCTGTGTTGCTACAGAATTCCCAGATTCGCTCGTGTTAGGAATATGAGACACTTGGATAGGTAAATCGACGAGTTGTAGCTTCCAAGGTAGTAATGTCTCTACCTTGGAGAACGGAAGTGGATCTTTTATCTTGATAACCGGCTCAGTGACCGGAATGGTAACCGGGATAAACTTCCACCTCGTCTTGAACTTAGGAGCCGAAATGGTGATTGGGATAAGCTTCCACGGTGGAGTCTCTTCCTCAGAAAATAGGTTAGGACTCTTTGGTTTATCCTCAGGAGTCGGAGCCGGAATTGGAGTTGGAGTAGATGGAACCTTGGCTACCACCGATTTCAATGTCGCCCGACGGGCCGGGTCAGTATGACCCCAGTTTGCAATCGGGGTAAACCTCCACGTCGTCTTGGTCTTCGGAATAAGCTTCCACGATGGAATCTCTACCTTAGAGATCAGGGAAGGATTCTTCGGAATACCCTCAGGAGCAGGAGCAGGAATCGGAGTTGGAGAAGGCAGCGCCTTGGTCTCCACCGGATTCGGTGTTGCCCGACGGGCTGGGTCACTATGACCCCGAAAACCTTTCCGCGGCAGGGTGTCGGTTGACTCTTACCGCAGCAAGTTAACGCCCTGCAAAGCAGGTATAAACAAAGGCCCCAGAAGGAGCGCGCTTCGTATCAAACGGAGGCCCTGAAGAGCACACTCCGAATGTCAGGGGCCCTGGTAGTGAGCACACCCTGTCAAAAGAGAGTTATGTCAGGGGCCCTGGTAGTGAGCACGCCCTGACTGGCTGACTCGAGGAAAGCTGGAGAAGCCCCGCTGAGCTGCCCTTTATATAGCAGTCGATGTCAAACTTTTCTTACGAGTAAATCCGCCGGCGATGCGCCGCGTAGCGGGCGCGCGTCGAACTGTCCGGCCGATCGATATCGTGCCGTCGCCCGCGCCGCGCGCCTCCCGTAATACTGCCGGCGTCGCGTGCGCACCGTCGCGTGGTCGTGGCGGACAGCTGACCGCCACAGTATCTATTAAAAAAAAAATATGTGAAATCTTTTAATACTGCGCCAATTACAAAGAGAGAATATATATATATATATATACCTTAACAAAATTATTATTATATCACGAAATTGCGTTACCAAACTCAATCCAAGTGATATATATATTTCAAAAATATATATGAAATCTTTAAATTACGCCAACTACAAAGAGAATATATATATTGCTTTGAAAAATAATTGTAGTGCAACTACTCTTAAAAAATAAAACAAAATTGTGTTACCTAACTCAACCCAAGTGGTATGTATCTTTGTATTCCTGAGGAACTTTCTATCAACCCAAGTGGTAGTAGTTTTAATTCTCCTTGATAAAATTATAATATTACAAAGAATCATTTAATCATTTTAATCACAAAGAATTAAAGAGGTAACATTATAAAATAAAAATATTTAATTAAAATAAAATAAATAAATTTTTCTTGTAAAAAACTTGGCGCTGCTTTTTTAAAGTCTATCCAGACAAATTTGCATCGCGCATAAACATAAGCGTAAGAAATTGATTGGTTCAGATATATGTGCAAAAGGAAATAGACCAATCCATCTTTTTATGCATATGCTTATGCACCTATGCAAGTTTGTCTGGATTAACCTTAAAAAAGCAGCGCCAAGTTTTTTACAAGAAAAATTTATTTATTTTATTTTAATTAAATATTTTTATTTTATAATGTTACCTTTTTAATTCTTTGTGATTAAAATGATTAAATGATTCTTTGTAATATTATAATTTTATCAAGGAGAATTAAAACTACTACCACTTGGGTTGATAGAAAGATCCTCAGGAATACAAAGATACATACCACTTGGGTTGAGTTAGGTAACACAATTTTGTTTTATTTTTTAAGAGTAGTTGCACTACAATTATTTTTCAAAGCAATATATATATTCTCTTTGTAGTTGTTGTAATTTAAAGATTTCATATATTTTTTTGAAATATATATATCACTTGGATTAAGTTTGGTAACGCAATTTCGTGATATAATAATAATTTTGTTAAGTTATATATATATATATATTCTCTCTTTGTAATTGGCGCAGTATTAAAAGATTTCACATATTTTTTTTTTAATAGATACCACTTGTTATTTTGGTTTTTTCGAGGTAGATGTCACTTGGATTGAATAAAGTAACAATTTTGTAATTTAATAATTTTGTGAGACAATTTTTGTGAGACAATTTTGTGAGACAATTTTTGTGAGACAATTTTGTGAGACAATTTTTGTCAGACAATTTTGTGAGACAATTTTTGTGAGACAATTTTGTGAGATAATTTTTCGAAACGTTGTGAGTTTAAATATATTAATTATTAGGCCAGTTTGGTCGAACAAAAACGACTTCTGTTTTTAATAATTTTGTTAAGAAAAATTAAAGCTATTATCACCTAGGTTAGAATAGATTTTATTTATTTTTGCATTTAAAATTAATGATACTACCACTTGGTTTTTTTCCGAGGTAACAACCACGCGTGTACTTGGCGCCCTTTTTTTACCTTTTTTGAAAAAGGTAATTTTGTACTGATATCATGCATTTTGTAGTGTTACGCATCCTCTTCTAAAAAGGGCATGTCATCCATACTCGAATCTATCGAAATATTATTGTCGCTTTTCCGCAATGCGGATTGGTTCTCTTGTGCTTACTTCATGACCGGCTGTCATGGCATATTTTGACAGTTGTGTGGTTAATAGTGTAATAGTAACAGTGAAATATTAAAGTTAAATAGCGCGCGCGTCTATATAATCAACGGATATCATGTATGTATGTCATCATCAGGTGCGTTCAGCAGAAAACAATGTCAAGTTAAAATATTTATAGCACTGACAAAATAATCGATCAACGCTCCCTTGTGCTGCATAGTTTACTATTTCTTATTTCGGTGTATAACGCCTACCATAATCGACACAATTATACTATTACTTTTGATTCTACAAATACCAAGGATAACCAATTATTGCATTAATCTCAACATTAATGCAGCGTACCTTCGATAATATACAATAAATAGTTTTAATACCTTCGATACAATAAATAATTTCTTTCTGTTGAAAAAATATAGAAAAGATAGAGATATCAATAAAATTCTCTTGTACCCTACTCCTTCATTAAATTTTTTTACATTATCTCGCGTGTTATCACACATCTTTCCTTAAGAGGAAAATTGTACAATTTCCTACTGTACGTTTTCTTCCCATCGCATACCTACAGCAAATGATTATTGTATATTATACGCATGAAACCATTTATGTGAAATAAATTATAAGGACGAGGATCTCGACGTAATGAAGGAAATAAAGTATGTACGAAGATTATAACACATTCTATGACCTGTTCGCTGTTTTATTATTACGCCCGCGATATCATTGTAATAAATATATACTCCCGAGGAGCAAACTTTTTATTGTATTTACATTTCATGATACGTTCCATGTACGATTTGCCACGGCCACGGAATTAAATCGTACATTTTATATGGATATAACAGTCTCAAGAAATAATTGTTAAAAGTATTTAGTCTCGAAGAAAAGGCACGCCACGCTTACTTATTAAATATTCTCTAACTAATTGGATTATAGGTAGAAATATATATATTATCGTTCTCTTTTTTTTAAGAGCCCAGTCTAGTCAAAACAATCGTCTTTGTAAAAAAAAAAAGAAAAAACATAGCTAAATAAGGATATAAAAATGGATTTTAATTATTTACGAGATATATCAGGAGATAACTCGATATACGAATGTTTATACTAATCAACGATAGAAATTTGTTAACCGAAGTCTGAAACGATAATTGTCTAGATTGCGGCCTTATTGATAAAAAAGACTAATGTATAGATTAAGCTATATAATAAAACGTTTTTCCATGCTCAATCTCGTCTTTTTATGCCATGTAAAGCGAATAGCGCATAACTTTCAATCATAAATAATTGATTGTTACACATAAAATGCTCGTTTTCCGTAAATTTCGTAAATCGATTAGTGTCGCTTTGAAATCACGAATATTATTATGAACTAACATAATATCGATGCATAAAACATGACAAAATGTACATTATATGCCACACATGGGTGATACATATCCCAACTCTTAATTCGTCACATACGAGAAATATTGTCTTTTATTAACGCGTTTCACTTCAAACATACTTGCTACGTTTATATTTGCGTTTTAATTCGATATTAAATTGCACAATATCTGTTGCAAAACTGGACTGTATCTAGGCAAATATGAACGAAAACACTATTGCTATTTAATCTCACAATCAGCTATAATTTTCGTTCAATCTTGATATAGACAGTATCAATTTGATATTACGCACGTTAGCGTAATTCAATCGTAGTCTTGCATCGATTTTAACACTATTATAATGTTTAGTATAACATTATCGCTGCGGCTGTTTTCTCTTCAAGTGCAGGTATTGGTTCCAGACGATCATCCTTTTCTCTGCCTGAGCCCCAGCCGACTAATGCTATACTAATGAGATGTACAACACCGGCGCTAACCACAAGCCTAAATGGAAAAATATTCAGACGATAAGAATAAACTACTTATTCTAAATTTCAGAATATTGAATATAATTCAGTAATTAACTCAAGAATAATACGAATGAGAAACATGCTACGTAAAAGATAAATTTTAATTTTTAAAAGAAATTTCTTTCTAATTGCACAAAAATACAAATATTTGCGACAGTTATAATTAAACATTGATTCAGTTAGCTAATTCAAATAGCACATTTACTTATCTATACAAGTTGTTTTCTTTAATCAACGACTTATAATTACGATACAAAAATAAGAACATCGAAAAGTCTTATGAGTCTCAATAAATGCTTAATTTCAAATGGCAATTTTATCATATAAATATAAAGAGTATATCGTACTAAAATAATAATAAAATAATTGTGATGATTGATATTTCTTTTTGTGACTACCAGTTATATCGTTTATATTTCGTACCTTGAATTTCACTGGAATAAATACGTAATATTGTTGCAGTTTTTCTACAGTCTGATACTTGGTAGACACTTCAACTTTCGCGGGATTGCGTAAGGATGCACGTTGCAACTTCTGCACCTTCTTTATCATCGTTGCTGAAAATAGTAACGTCCTTCTTTCTCGTGGTATTACTCTGAGAATTTTATCAACCTCTACCTCGAAATCCATGTTCAAGATGCGGTCTGGCTCGTCCATCACCTTGCGAATAAAACGAGAGAGAGATTAGAATCAATGTAATGATTGTCAAAATAAATCCATATGCTTATATAATTAGGTAAATATGCAGAATTGTGGCTTCCTCACCGATTTCGTTAAACTTAGGCTTAATCGACGCGTTTTTGCGTGAAACGAAAGAATCTGGCAGAAAAAAGTGTCGCTCTGCCCCGCGAGGCGAGATATTAACAGTTAAAGTTGACGACTATCAGGTTATGAGACCTGTCATACCGACGAGATGTAGCGACTACGAACAAGCCCTGTGGCCATATGCGCATGCTCAGTGGCCGCACTGGGCCGCACGCGCATGTAAGAGGTCACGTGACAACTGTTTGGTTGGTAAGTCAGAAGTGTAACATAATTCAAAATGATATTTTTTCGGCGTATAGATTAGTGACGCGCTTTAAAAGTATTTAAGTGTTTAAAGCGCGTCAACTAACCTATGTAGATTAGTGACACGCTTTAAAAATATTTAACTGTTTAATGATTTTCGTTAAAGCAGGGCACACACACAGGTGTGTATTTCCTGCTTTATAGAAGTTGTGATTTTCGTTAAAGCAGGGCACACACACACGTGTGTATGCCCTGCTTTATAGAAGTTGTGAGTGAACCTAGAAGTGTGAGCGGGGGAGGGGCTTGGCCTCCTCACTGATTTTAGGACACACCTTCGGCGTATAGATTAGTGACGCGCTTTAAAAGTATTTAAGTGTTTAAAGCGCGTCACTAAAACCTAAGCAGGGCATACATGTGTGTGCCCTGCTTTAACGAAAGTCACAACTTCTATAAAGCAGGGCATACACACGTGTGTGTGCCCTGCTTTAACGAAAATCACAACTTCTATAAAGCAGGGCATACACACGTGTGTGTGTGCCCTGCTTTAACGAAAATCACAACTTCTATAAAGCAGGAAATACACACGTGTGTGTGTGCCCTGTTTTAACGAAAATCACAACTTCTATAAAGCAGGAAATACACACTGTGTGTGTGCCCTGCTTTAACGAAAATCACAACTTCTATAAAGCAGGAAATACACACATGTGTGTGTGCCCTGCTTTAACGAAAATCACAACTTCTATAAAGCAGGAAATACACACATGTGTGTGTGCCCTGCTTTAACGAAAATCACAATTTCTATAAAGCAGGAAATACACACGTGTGTGTGTGCCCTGCTTTAACGAAAATCACAACTTCTATAAAGCAGGAAATACACACATGTGTGTGTGCCCTGCGTTAACGAAAATCATTAAACAGTTAAATACTTTTAAAGCGCGTCAACTAACCTATGTAGGTTACGTAGGTTATGTAGTATTTAAGTGTTTAAAGCGCGTCACTAACCTACATAGGTTAGTTGACGCGCTTTAAACACTTAAATACTTTTAAAGCGCGTCACTAATCTATACGCCGAAAGAATATCATTTCGAATTATGTTACACTTCTGACTTACCAACCAAACAGTTGTCACGTGACCTCTTGCATGCGCGTGCGGCCACTGAGCATGCGCATATGGCCACAGGGCATGTTCGTAGTCGCTACATCTCGTCGGTATGACAGGTCTCATAACCTGATAGTCGTCAACTTTAACTGTTAATATCTCGCTTCGCGGGGCAGAGCGACACTTTTTTCTGCCAGATTCTTTCGTTTCACGCAAAAACGCGTCGATTAAGCCTAAGTTTAACGAAATCGGTAAGGAAGCCACAATTCTGCATATTTACCTATAATTACCAGAAACTTTAACTGTCGTAAATTGAAGCCTTTTGTATTCTCCAAGTGGTCAACTAATCTACCAGGTGTAGCGATGATAATATGAGGTTTCTTTTCGAGTATTATTCCTTATGCATGCATGTCCATCCCACCTACTAGCACTACAGATTTCACACCCATACTGGAACCTAAAATAATTGTAATATGATATTATTATAAAATTTGAAGATTATATTTATCACATGGAATGATACATTGTTCTTTGTAGAAACGATTAACTCGCCTCAAATTTGGTTTCAACATTCATCCCATGTTATAGGTCTGTTTCTTATTGTTACACTAATATACACTCACATTAAAAATAATATATATTTAAAATTTGGGAAAAATGAGGAAGAAAGTGTCAGCCCGATAAAAAAAAACAGGCCTTATAATTCGGTTTACAAGCTGATTAAAAAGTCAAAATGGTTTTGAGTAAAAGAACATGAGGGTAGGCTTTAGAAGAATATGAGATCGTAACTCGTTTCGGGAACAATAAACATACATATTGTGTAATTTATTTTTATATTACATCAATAATCTTTCACGCAAATTTTTACAGACAGCGTTACTAGCAACGTGCACAACCTCATTTGGGGTTATAATTGGGTACAACATTCATCGCACGATACTTTTATAATTGCAAATCGGAAACGTACCTCGAGTACTCCTCCAGCTCTTCTGCGATCAACGAAGTCGGGATCGAACGTGTCAGTCGTCACTTTCTGCCAAGCGTAGAGAACCTTCTTTTCCGGCAGCGGTGGTAATACGATGTAAGGATACGAAATCTCCAGATAAGCAATTCAATTTTCAGTATATCGCCGGCACGATTACGGTGTTACTGCCGTTTCGCGTACGCGTGTTGTCGCACCTTACCTCGCGACAGCGTGCGGCTCGTGCAAACGTTAACGCGCGGCCGCAATCGCGCGGCAGAAACGCCTCGTGTGAACAGGCTCCTTGACTCCTTGATCTCAGTATCAGCTCCCTGCCGTCAATATATAAATAAATATAATAGGTTATTAACCTATGTAAACACTCACGTAAACGTAGTGTAAACAGTAAAATAAGTAACAGTAATATATAGAATAAGATAATTAATTATAGGATAATTACATAAAACAATTACCTTGAATTAATCGTCGCGTCGCGTAAAGAGTCACGGTCGGTCTCGCTCCGCGCGTACTACCGTGTCTCTCGAGAATAGGTTAACTGATGAACTGACTGATGACAGCGCGCTAAACGCACTGTCTGCACTGCACTGCACTGCGATACTAACGCCGCTAGCCGCCAGTGTCGAAAAAGTGAAAGTGACATTTCTCTGATATATATCTATATATATAAGTCACGTCCGTCTGTCTGTCTGTATGTATGTACGCGAACTACTCATTCGTTAGTGGACCAAATTTTTACCAAAAGTATATGAAATAGGGGTAGAATTTCCCGGGGATGAAAATGTCGTGGTTAATTTTTCGTTACCGATCTTTTTGGAAACCGGTTCTGAAATTTTTTCAAATTTTACGAGAATTTTTCGGGTATTAATTTACCGAATCTTAAGGAATTGTATATGAAACAGGGGTAGAATTTCCCGGGGAGTATCATAATGTGCATAGTTTTTTTGCTACCGATTTTCTGGAAACTGGTTTTTTTTTAATTTTTTCGATTTTTCCGGAAATAATTGACCGCATTTCAAAGAATTGTAT
>NW_027249737.1:0-7500 GCF_030848795.1 Temnothorax nylanderi | reverse complement strand
TGCTCTGCGCCTATATAAAGAATCAATAAAACAAAATAAGCAAGAGAAAGAAAAGATTTATTAAGAAAATCGATCTATGCAAATAAGTAGTTTGCGGTCAGACAGACAAACAAATGGTATTTATATAGATAGATTATATCTATAGATAATTATTTATTCTAATGTATTTATTCTGATTCGATATCAAAAATTAAAGAAATAAGGCTAATTAAAAAAATTGAATTCTAAAGGGTATTCGAGATAATAAAAATAATAAAAAATAATTTCTTTTTTAAATATCTATAGATATAAAGAATAATTATTATAGATTTGAAAAATAATATTGTATTGTTATTTATTTATGTACTAGCGTATAATTATGCCTCAAAAGAGAAAATACAGAAATTTGACTAAAGTGAGTCGCGAAAGTAAGCGCTTACGACAAATGCGCAAAATTGAAAATTCGGAGGAAAGGTCTCAACGACTCGAAGCTAATGCTCAAAGAAATTCTCAGCATAGATCGAATGAAAATAACGACGCAAGGTCTCAACGACTCGAAGCTAATGCTCAAAGAAATTCTCAGCATAGATCGAATGAAAATAACGACGCAAGGATTCAACGACTCGAAGCTGATGCTCAGAGACATGCTCAGCAGAGGGTCAATGAAAATGATGACGCAAGGACTCAAACGACTCGAAGCTGATGCTCAGAGACATGCTCAGCAGAGGGTCAATGAAAATGATGACGCAAGGACTCAACGACTCGAAACTGATGCTCAGAGACATGCTCAGGGAAGGCACCAAGCTAGACAATTAAGTCATCACATTGCGCTAATTTCCAAGGGACATGAAATAAATGTGTCAGTTTATACACTTGGCCAAATGAATGTAGAATGTCAATTTTTGCAAATCGTTAAACTTTGCATGTGAAAATCTAAAGATGGAAAATTTACATATTGTTGCCAAAAGGGCCAACTTAAATTAAAACCAATAAATTGTCCTGATTTTATTAAAGAATTATACATGGGAAATAATTATGCATCAAAAAATTTCCTTAGTAATATTCGTTCATATAACAGTGCTTTAGCTATGGCTTCCATGGGTGCCCCGGGAAATAGAAATCCATTGAATGTTGTGAACAATGCTCCTTATTGTTTAAAAATTCATGGGCAATATCATCATTTGACCTCGACGGCAATGCGCCCAGCGGATGGGCAAGCTCCGCGATTTGCACAACTTTACTTTTTAGATACAGAAGAAGCTGTAAATCATAGAATGAATAACAAAGCTAATCAAGAATGTGATCCAGAAATAATGAAAGATTTGTCATGTTTTATGGTTCAATGTAATGAATTTGCAAAACTTTCAAGATGATGCGTCAAGTTGAAAAAGATCTGAATCCAATAGGCAATAAAACAATAAATTTAATGTTGTCATTTAGAAAAGATCCTCAACATGATCAAAGAAGATACAATGCTCCACAAGCTAATGAAATTGCTGTGGTCTTTCAGAATGTAGATGGTGAACCTCCATTTGAAAGAGACATTAGGATTTATAATAAAAATTCGAACGATGTACAACAAATATCAATTTTGGACAAAAGATGTGACCCAATGTGTTATCTATTGTTATATCCATATGGTAACGATGGATGGCATTCAGAACTTAAATCAGATAATCCTAAATATCCAGGATTTAAGATAAGTCAAATGGATTATTATGCTCATCTGCTGGCACCAAGAGTTGAATTTAGCCAATTTAAAAGGGCAGGAAAATTGAGATGTCAATTTATACTTGATGCATATATGAAAACTGAAGCCAATAGACTTAATTATATTAAATTGAATCAACCTCAATTAAGAGCTGAACTTTATTCCGGATTAATGGATCATCTTGATAATCGAGCACAAAATGAAGGAATTACAGTTGGTATACCTGTAATATTACCATCTTCATTTATGGGCAGTCCAAGAAACATGCAAGAAAGATACCAAGATGCTATGTCTTTGGTCAGAAAGTTTGGTAAACCAGACATTTTTCTTACCATGACTTGCAATCCTCAATGTCCAGAAATTAAGAATAACCTTGATGGATGTCTAATAGAGTTTCGACCTGATTTAGTTGCTAAAACATTTAACTTGGATGTCAAAGAAGTTTTAAAGGATTTAATACAAAATAAAATTTTTGGAAATATTATAGCTTATGCAGGCGTAATTGAGTTTCAAAAAAGAGGGCTTCCACATTTGCATTTACTTGCAATGTTAAGTGATGAAGATAAGCCACGACTTCAAGAAGTCATTGACATGATGGTATGGGCTGAAATCCCTGACGAAGAAAGATATCCAGAACTTAATGAAAAAGTTTTGAAACATATGATTCACGGTCCATGTGGAGATCCCTCAATGAGATATCCTTGCACTGGGGAAGATGGAAAATGTTTTAAAGGTTTTCCAAAAGAATTTCGTGAAGAAACTAATGCTAATGTAAATGGATATCCTATGTATCAACGTAGAAATTTTGAGAAAAAATACATCGTCAGAGGCAAAAAAATTGACAATCGATGGGTGGTCCCATATTCACCATATTTAATAATGAAATATAATCGACATATAAATTTGGAAATATGTTCATCAGTGAAGAGTGTAAAATATTTATACAAATATATTCATAAAGGATTTGACTGTGCTGCAATTGAAGTACAAGCACGAGATGGCACAAGATTCATTAGAATAGATGAAGTTAACTCATTCCTGAATGCAAGATATGTTAGTGCTCCAGAAGCAATGTGGAGACTGAACGGATATGATCTGTTCATGAAGTCTCACACAGTCATAAGACTGGCAGTTCATTTGCCTAATCGCCAAATGGTTTATTTTCGTGCGGGAAATGAAGAGCAAGCTGCTCAAAGAGAGCTTAATCGAGATACTACGCTGACTGCATGGTTAAAATTAAATCAATCTGATGAAAATGCAGTACAGTTTCTTTACACAGATATTCCTTATCATTATGTATACGATAAAAAAGAAACTAAGTGGAAGCCACGCAAAAAAGGTGGTGACAAGATAATTTCAAGACTCTATACAGTAAGCATAAAAGATATTGAGAGATTTTATCTACGTCTTCTTCTATTACATGTGGCTGGAGCTAAATGTTTTAAAGATTTGAAAACTGTTAATGGAGTTGTTTATGAGACATTTAAGGATGCAGCAATTGCAAAAAATTTGGTGGAAACTGATGATCTTTGGGGAAAAAACGCTAGAGGAGGCAATAGAATCCAAAATGCCTGTACAACTTAGAGAATTATTTTCTTACATTGCATATTTGGAACTCCAATAGATGTATTAGCTATTTGGAATAAATACAAGATTTCTTGATTGAGGACTTTGTACATAAGAATGTTGTTAATCCTGAAAATATGGCTTTAAATCATATACAAGAAATTTTAATAAATAATGGAAGTAGCTGTGAGAATTTTCAATTACCAAATCCAACTCCTAGTAAATATTTACATAACAGAGTATAATGTGGATGAAGAAAGAATACGTGGTGATTATTTATTATCGACATTAAATGCTGAGCAAAAGCACGTATACGATATTGTCATGCGAGCAATTGAAAATCAAAATGAACTTCATCGGTTATTTTTTATTGACGGGTTTGCAGGAAGTGGTAAAACCTATTTATTTAACACATTTCTAAGTGTTATTCGAGGAAGAAACGAGATAGTTCTTCCATGTGCCTCGACTGGAATTGCAGCAACACTTCTAAAAGGAGGAAGAACTTATCACTCTCTATTCAAGCTTTCAATTCCAATTGATGATAGTGTTAAATCCAATATCAGAGGAAATTCTCAAGCTGCACGAGAACTGATCATTGCCAAACTAATCATATGGGATGAGGTGAGCATGACTGTTGGACATGCTTTAACAGCAGTTGATAAACTTTTAAGAGATTTAATGAAGAATCCTCGACCATTTGGAGGAAAAGTAATTTTATTTGCAGGAGATTTTAGACAAAATCTTCCCGTAGTGCCACATGCACAGAAAGCAGCCATAATTGAGTCGACTGTAAAATACAGTTCTATATGGAGGAATGTAACTCAGGTTAAACTAAAGCAAAATATGAGAACTGGGGAAGAAAAAGAATTTGCAAATTGGCTAATGCAACTCGGAGATGGTAAATTATCAAATACGGATGGACTACATCTCGATACAATTGAAATTCCCCAGAATTTTATATCAAAAGAATCTCTTATTGCTGAAATTTTTGGTGATAGAATCACCATGGAACAGATTAAAGAAAATCCAGATCGAACTATTCTTTGTCCTAAGAATGAGGATACATTTAAAATTAATGATGAAATTCTTTGTCTAATGGAAGGAGAAGAAAAAGAGTATCTCTCAATTGACTCTATTGTAAGTGATGATCCACAAGAGCAATTGAATTTTCCAACTGAGTTTTTAAACTCTCTGACACCTTCTGGAATGCCAGTTCATCGACTTAAAATAAAAGTCAGTGCTATAATAATCCTATTAAGAAATTTAAATACTAAAAAAGGACTCTGTAATGGCACAAGATTTATTGTTACTAATTTGAAAAATAATCTAATTTATGCAGAGGTTCTAACTGGTCCTGCTCGAGGACAGATTGTCTTTATTCCAAAGATGGATTTAATACAAGTGATTTGGAACTGCCATTTAAGTTTAAACGAAGACAGTTTTCCTATTCGAGTGTCATTTGCTATGACAATCAATAAATCACAAGGACAAAGTTTAGAAAAAGTGGGATTTATTTGCCACATCCTGTATTTGCTCATGGTCAACTTTATGTGGCATTTTCTAGAGCAACCAGAAAGGAAAGTGTAAAAATTAAGATTGATGAATTAAGCAATCAAGGACATCTAATAGAAGGAAGTAAAAAATGTTTTACAAAAAATGTAATATACAGAGAAATTTTATAAATTGAAAAATTGATAAAATTGTATAACTGAATAATATAATAATTAAAATGTTAATAAAATATACATTTAAAAATTTTAAAATAAATTACATGAAAAATTATAAATATTAAAATTGTAAAAGTAATTTTACAAATAATAATTAATTTTTAGTATGAGTGTAAGTGTGCAATACGAGATACGTTTTAAAATGTCAAAAAAGTAAATTGCGATCGATTCCCTTGAAATTGGTACCAAAATTTTTATTTATAGTGGTACAGCTATTTTTATTTATAGTGGAATAGGCCTACTGGGGAAACCACTAAAAAAAACGCATTTACAATAGTACCTCAAGGGTGATGCGGAAATCTATTAGCGTTAAATGTAAATATACGCTAGCACCTATTTGCGTGTTTTATTACATATGTCCTCCGGGGCTAAGCCTTTATCTATATATATAATTTCTTAGCTTTGAGGTTTACGCGCTAGCTCTGAGGCCCGCGCGAACTACTCATTCGTTAGTGGACCAAATTTTTACCAAAAGTATATGAAATAGGGGTAGAATTTTCAGGGGATGAAAATGTCGTGGTTAATTTTTCATTACCGATCTTTTTGGAAACCGGTTCCGAATTTTTTTCAAATTTTACGAGAATTTTTCGGGAATTAATTTACCGAATCTTAAGGAATTGTATATGAAACAGGGGTAGAATTTCCCGGGAAGTATCATAATGTGCATAGTTTTTTGTTACCGATTTCTGGAAACTGGTTTTTTTAATTTTTTCGATTTTTCCGGAAATAATTGACCGAATTTCAAAGAATTGTATATGAAACAGGGGTTAGAATTTTCCGAGGAGTGTTATAAAGTGTATAATTTTTTGTTACCCATTTTCTGAAAACCGGTTTTTCTAATTCTTCCAATTTTTCGGGGAATTAATTGATTGAATCGCAAAGAATTGTATATGAAGTAGAGGTAGAATTTCCCGGGGATTGCATTAAGTGTATAATTTTTGGGTACCGATCTTTTTGGAAACCGGTTCCAAAATTTTTCCAATTTTTCTGGAAATAATTGACCGAATCTCAAAGAATTGTATGTGCTGACACACACATACACGCGCGCACACATGGGCCGATTCTCTCGAATTTGATACCAAAATGCAAATTTTCGGAGATGAAATGTAGCGGCTTTTTTTGTTTTACGCCCCCCCCCCTCTCCCCATTCACCCGCGCGAAGCGCGGGCTCAAAAGCTAGTTGTAAATATCGCTGTTATCCGACACGAGCAAAAACATTTTAAAGACTGAGCATCTCAGCTCTACGCGCCTCTATAAATAGGCCAGCTTTCTCGATACTGTTTTTCATTCGTTGTGGAGGGGAGGTAAAATGCGGTTCGTACGACAATCGCGGACGATCAAAGTGACAAACTTTGACGATAGGATACAGTTAACGAAAGAGGTACGCAAACATGGAGACATGCTACCGATTTCTATACGTGGTATCATCTGCGGTCCGTCGAATTGCGGCAAGACAAACGTCTTGATAAGCTTGCTGGAAAGTCCGCACGGTGTACGTTTCGAGAACGTGTATGTGTACTCGAAATCGTTGCAACAGTCGAAATACCGATATTTGGAGAATATACTAACACCGATAGAAGAAATGGCTACTTTAGGTTCTCGAATAACAGTGACGTCATTCCACCGAGCGATGCGCTCCCCGAATTCTATTTTTATCTTTGATGACGTGGCATGCGACAAGCAGGATACGATAAGAGAATACTTTGCAATGGGCCGGCACGCGAACGTTGACTCCTTCTATCTTTGTCAGACGTATGCAAAGATACCGAAGCATCTTATACGCGACAACGCGAATTTATTGATTCTGTTTAAACAGGATGGTACCAATCTGAAACACATATTCAACGATCACGTAAACACAGATATGTCATACGATGATTTCAGTAAATTGTGTCATACATGTTGGCAACAAAAGTATGGATTCGTGGTGATAGACAAGGACAGCGCGATTTCGAAATGGTCGATACAGAAAAGGATTTAACGACTTTGCGATACCGAACGTGGTTAGTTGTTGTCGACGCGCCGATGGAACAAACGTTATCGCGACATGGACAGCGGCGAGGAGATTAGAGAGCGCGAGAGGATAGCAAATCAAATTGCGAAAACGAGCGATTCGATCGCAAAAAGTATCACGCCTTGAAAACCGGTAAAATGGAGGAGATATCGCGTTGGAGAGACACTTTAAGCCCATCATCAAGCCTCTAAGGCAGATTGCCGAAAACACGTTGGCAAAGAATCTGACGTGTCAAAGATTGAGAAGGAAACGGCGTGGGAAGACGAGAAGAGCCAAAGTTCAAACGAAAACGACAAAACGCCTCGTTTAACGACTCTGTAATGGCTTCAACTCCGGTTACGTTGAAACGATCGATAAATGTGCCATCTAATTTAGCGAAATAACCAAATTTTACAAACCAGCAGAAATCGAAACGATCAACAGGCCATTGAATGAACCACCGATAACCTCCGCGCTTCCGTGCAACCCACAATGCTCGAATCACTCGCAACGAAGATGTTTCG
>NW_027249736.1:0-85235 GCF_030848795.1 Temnothorax nylanderi | reverse complement strand
CCTCTCTCTCTCTCTCTCTCTCTCTCTCTCTCTCTCTCTCTCTAAAATGCTATAAATTGAAAAATATTACTTTATTATCAACTGAAATTCAATTCCGTCGTATACAATTCTTTGAGATTCACTCAATTATTTCCTAAAAAAATTGGAAAAATTTCGTAACCGATTTCCAAAAAGATACCGGTTCCCAAAAAGATCAGTAACGAAAAACTATACAGTTTATAGCACTCCCCGGAAAATTCTACCCCTGTTTTATATGCAATTCTTTAAAATTCGATCAATTATTTCCCGAAAAATTAAAAAAACCGGTTTCTAAAACATCAGTAACAAAAAACTATACACGTAGTGGCACTCCCCGGAAAATTCTACCCCTATTTCACATACTTTTGGTAAAAATTTGATCTGTAATTCTTTGAGATTCGGTCAATTATTTCTCGAAAAATTAGAAAAATTAAAAAAACCGGTTTCCAGAAAATCGGTAACAAAAAACTATACACATAGTGGCACTCCCCGGAAAATTCTACCCCTATTTCATATACTTTCGGTGAAAATTCGATTCAGGGGTTTGTGCTGGGCGTTGATGAGTGAGTGAGTGAGTCAGTCAGGACATCTTCCTTTATATATATAGATATATGTTGAATGAAACACGTTTTTCTACATTTAGCTCTGTTAACTGAAAAGATTTAATAAAATATGTACTTTTATATGATCATATAACAATGTCCAAAACAGAGCGTAACATGATTTTATCTTTATACAATGTTGGAGATGCTCTAATATTTCAAGGTGTCCCATTTTAATTTTTTCACAACACCTCCACGGAAAGTTCGACTTTCCATGCCTGTAGAGAGGGGCGAAAGCGGCCAATTTCACGCCAGGGCGGCATAGCAGGCGGAAAGTAACCACTTTCCTCCCTAGGGAGGAAAGTAACAACTTTCCCCCTGTTTAGCGGGCGGAAAGTGACTAGGGCGGAAAGTAAGCCCTGGCTTGAAATTGACCACTCTCGCCTCTCTCTAGGCATGGAAGTCGAACTTTCCGTAAAGATATTGTGAAAAATATCGCGTGCACCTCGGAGCGAAAGCTTTTTCAGACTCGTGCGATTTGCCGCCCGAGCCTTCGGCTCGGACGGCAAACTTCACACTCGTCTGAAAAACGCTACTTTTGCCCCTTGGTGCACAATATACTATTCCACGCAATTATCTTTCGAACTATTTGCTTTTCGAAAAAATATTTCAATTAAAATTTAACCTTTGTTTCGAAGGAGACATTTTACTATAGACACAGATCTTATCTAACAAGGGAACGGTTGGAAGTGTCCCTACCCGATTTGGATGCGCTTTGGATATGTTGTTGAGCATCAAAAAATATTAGACTCGTATTTTTTTTTGCTGCTTATCTCGACGTTTATTGGTTGAAAAAACCCGATTTGGAACCTACCCGATTTGGATGCGCTTTGAATATGTTGTTGAGCATCAAAAAACATTAGACACGTGTTTTTTTTGCGGCGTATCTCGACGTTTAGGGGTTGAAACAACCCCTCGAAAATAACGGATTTTATAGTTTTTTGCAAATATCTTCGAACATGTAAGGCGTAACGACAAAAAATTTGTACGAAATGTTTATGGCTTTTTGTGCTCTTTACAATGGCGTAATCAGATTTTTTAAATTTGTCACATTTTTTAATTTAACTCCACCCCCACCTATTATTTTTGCCAAATATAACAATTTTTCCAACGCAAATTTAATAGCGTCAAATGCCAAATACATCCATGTATATTTTTATCTCAACATCTCGTATACTCGCAACCCGTCGCGTCGCGTAAAAGAGTCACGGTCGGTCTCGCTCCGCGTATACTTGGCACGAGACACTACCGTGTCTCTTGATGTCGGAGTCGACATTGAACTCTGGCTCAGCCTTTGCAGTCAGTTGAGCCGGTAGTTACGTGACAAAGAATAAAGCAGCATAGAAGAATAGACAGAATTGAAGAAAGAATGTACAGAATTGAGGATTACATAGAAATCCTTTATCCCGCCACAGGAGTACGTATAATACACATAATTGTATATTAAAAATATTTTTAAATTAACCATTCTTTTATTGTAACAGTGGATATGGGTGGACAATGTGCCCGTGCACGAGATACGAATCAGAAATATGGTGAGGGTTCGGATCCCTCACAATCAGGTACGTATGAATATTTTCATAGATTTAACATTTTTTTAATTTTTGTCTAATCTGTTTTCTGCGCTATATATATATGCACGAAATAAAAATCCGTGGGTTTATAAATTTGGCGCAGCAGCGTTGGGTCCGCTGGTTCCGGACTATGGACCAAGAGAATAATGATGAAATTTGGGAAACTTCTGGCGACGTAGATATCTTCGGCTTACGTCGACTATTTGAAATGGAGGACGATTTTGAAGAAGAAAAAGAAGAATATTGGTAAGTTATTCGTTTTTCCAATAAAAAAATATTGAATCTTTATATTAATCATCTTATTGCATTTGTGTGTTTCAGGTAAAGAAAAGCAACGCGGACGCGGCACTCCGATATTCACAGTTGCAATCGATCATCGAGGAACTCCATGACACCTTGATATTCCATAAGAAATGGCACTCGATATATAGATGTGTACGATCTTGTGATTCAATATAACGACAATCCTTTATTTTTATAAATATACATATAGTCCGGAAACATTCCCTCGTTACTTTACCGCAAGGCTTTTCGACCGATCTATCTCTCTATATCTATATATCTCGCACGCACCTATGATTCTCTCTCTCCAAATTACGTTATGTACTTCTCGCTCAGCGACTCAAATCTATCTGCCGTCCGTCCGTGCCTTCCTTCAGAACGCGCGAAGGCTTTTCCCTACTCCATTTAACCTTCCGGACTTCCTGCTTATTTATTTTCGTCGCTATCGAAATAGCGTTAACTCCTCGCTGTCAGTGCCTAGTGCTGACCTTCGCATCAGCGCTTTCGGTTGTCCCGGAGTTGAAATGGAAATTTTTAAGCGTACGGCGCAACTGAACAGAAATAACGCAACACCTACCTACAGCGCGACGCCTATACCACATATCATCTCGTCTTGCCAAAAATCTAATAATGGTATCATAATCAAGAGACACGGTAGTGTCTCGTGCCAAGTATACGCGGAGCGAGACCGACCGTGACTCTTTTACGCGACGCGACGGGTTGCGAGTATACGAGATGTTGAGATAAAAATATACATGGATGTATTTGGCATTTGACGCTATTAAATTTGCGTTGGAAAAATTGTTATATTTGGCAAAAATAATAGGTGGGGGTGGAGTTAAATTAAAAAATGTGACAAATTTGAAAAATCTGATTACGCCATTGTAAAGAGCATAAAAAGCCATAAACATTTCGTACAAATTTTTTGTCGTTACGCCTTACATGTTCGAAGATATTCGCAAAAAACTATAAAATCCGTTATTTTCGAGGGGTTGTTTCAACCCCTAAACGTCGAGATACGCCGCAAAAAAAACACGTGTCTAATGTTTTTTGATGCTCAACAACATATTCAAAGCGCATCCAAATCGGGTAGGTTCCAAATCGGGTTTTTTCAACCAATAAACGTCGAGATAAGCAGCAAAAAAAAATACGAGTTTAATATTTTTTGATGCTCAACAACATATCCAAAGCGCATCCAAATCGGGTAGGGACACTTCCGACCGTTCCCTTGTAAGTGGAGGTGCCTTTCAAGGTAATTTTTGTTTTTTTTTTAAATAAAAACCCCTGTTTTTTATTGTACCGTCTTTTTCTACTAATTAATTTGAACAACTGTTGTTTAAAACATTTTTTTATTTGCCTAATACTTTTTGAGATATTTAAAGAAATTTCGATATTCAAGATTTAGCATACGATATTTCGATAATTGTTTGTCGGAGGGAAAAGTGGTATAGGACTTTTTGATTTGAATTTTGGTCTCAGGAATATGCTGTTGCACTAATTCCCCAACTTTTGTAAACACTTATGTATGGTATTAAATAATTTATACAATAATATTCTATTTACGTGCACTATTGCAACAGGATATTCCTGAGACACCATATCAAATGAAAAAGTCCTGTACCACTTTTTCCTCCGACAAACAATTGTCGAGATATTGTAAGTTAAATATTAAAAAATTTGCCGAACTTTTTTTTAAATATCTTAAAAAGTATTAGGCAAATAAAAAATGTTTCAAAAAAAGTCGTCCAAATTAATTAGTAGAAAAAGATGGTACAATAAGGATTTCCAATTAAAAACCAAAGACTGCCTTGAAATCTTGAGGGCATCTCCACTTAGATAAGACCTGTGTCTATAGTAAGATGTCCCCCTTGAAACAGAGTAAGTTTTATTTGAAATATTTTTTTGAAAAGTAAATAGCTCGATAATTTCGTAGAAAGATTAAAATGGGACACCCCGTATAATCATATTTGACTAGACCCGATTATCAAATGTAGATGTAAGTAAAAATATACGGGGGGGGGGGGGGGTTGGCATCCAAAAAATCCCTTAAGAAATCACCCGGACAAAAAAATCCCACTCTAAATGTCCCGAAAAATTTGATCCCTTGTCACAAATGTCCCGTTCATTGGCATCCCCGTTTATTAAAATCCCGACAGTTGTAATCGGTGGAACTCGTTTCGCGTAAAATGTTGCAAGTAAAAATTTTATTCAATAGAATATAACATTACAAATAACTCTTTTTCATTTTATTTAATAGAATATATCATTACAAATAACCCTTCAAAAGTAACAAATGATAATCCTTAATCCTAATAAACTAAATTATGGGCAACACCACGCAGATACTCGACAACATCACCTCTACCATACGTGCCCACGACATTAAGCAACCGCCTAATACGATCTCGATATTTCTTCTTTTTAAATTGTCCAACGTCACCTCCAAGTATTTTGTTAGGAATAGCCTTCTCTAAGTGTTTGGAGCTCACGTGTATATATTAGTTGTGTATATATTATTAGTATAATTGTTCGATGTTCGCGTTACATATTAGTCGATAAGTTGCTTCTCGTATCATTAGCGTGCATTTGTTGAAGCGTTGCCGTCGGTAACTTCAATTTCGTGCTTAGTGACTCGCGCGGAACGTTGGCGGATCGCGACCGTTAGTTTGTCAATATTCGCGCGACTCACCCGACTCGTGCTGCCCGCCCGCGGGTGGCATCCCCAAGTAATGGGAAAAATTGGTACTCGCTCGCGCCGTACTTCGCAGGTGCGCGAGCCAGAGAGTGCCGGAAGGACTCACTCATTGTTCGGACGTGATCGAAGTAACACACACATCTTTCGAACACTGTAGAGTCAACGCTCTCAAGTTTCGGGCACGATCGAGCTAACATTAAAGTTGTGTTCGTATATCACCACTCGGGTGTCGACAAAACGGCCGGATCTCAGTGGGAGATCGCCGCAGAGTGTTGCATCCTGCCTGCTTGCCTGGGTCAACCCTTGCCTGCACTGCTCCTCCCGTTTGCTTGCACGCTTGTACGCTCAAGAACTCGCCAACCACCTGAAGGACGAGGTCGAAGGTGAGCGCACCACCACAGGAGGGTGACGGGCAACGATCCGGTGAGTCGCTTAATTGTTGCTTTGCTCGTTTGCATTACGTTTAAACCTCGTGAGGGAACGGTCCCTCTGATCTTTCGAGTTTCGATAGAACTTTCGCGAATCCGGGGAGCGCCTCACACCTCCCCGAGCACTAAGACTTGATTCCGTTGTATCTGTTTGAATGAACGAACACAGCAAGACTCAGAAGGAGTGACTCAGAAAATCTTTTATAAATAGTTAAGTTCAAATTCGTCTTATTTGTATTAAAATTATTCAAGAAAGATAGATAATATAATTCCATTTTTATAATTCAATACAGTACAGAGAAAATGATAGTTCATTAGGAAATTTAATTAGTTTCTTTTAGTTATTTAATTACAAAGACTCGAATATAAAGGCTTGATCACGGAAAATAACTTATAGATATACAGGTTGTAAATTTCTTAAGAATAAAAGATTATGTTTCTGAGTATTCCGAATAGACCGTAGATCTTCAAATATTAGGAAGTTTCATAGATCTGGTCTTAGCTCTTATACGGAGAGGAACGGCGTTCGCAATCAAAGCCAGGCTTATTACACGACGATTATCGGTTGTAAGCCGAGTAATCGCCAAGGAAGAACTTCTGGCCTGTTCATATAACTGATCCTTTGGCTAGAATTTTAACCAGAGTCAAAAAGATGAATTGAGAAACACCAGTTATAGAACGAATAAATATCCAGCCAGAAGTACTCCTGAATATTCTTACCGGTTTTTTTTTAAAGATTAACGCGGCGTCTGTTCCGGGGTGGCAGACGGAAAATCTGGTGGTGTCCGAAATTATCCGAGAACGTCGTCCCGTCGCTACTGTCGTCAAGCTCCGGCGTTTTCTGCGAATGCTTGCCGAGTCCCTCGCAGAGAGTACACGATCTCGAGTTTGTACGTCGTCTCCGTTGTCTGGATTTTTAGGATGTGAACGTGTGGCGAAGAGACTTTCCGTGTCCGAAAGTAATAATCGTTACGTCGTGCAGCTTGTCAAAATTAATGATGTAGCAACAGCCGGAAAAGTTGTTTTTTTTAGTGTGACCGCTGTTACACGGCGCCGTTAATCGGGTTTAATAACATCGGTAGTTCTTAGACTAGCCAATCACACTCATTCTTCAGAAGAAGGGAATAGCTGTGATTTGGCAGCCTAAGAACTACCGATGTTATTAAACCCGATGTGTAACAGCGGTCTGTGTGAAACTCGAACGTTGTTATTTCCATGCCAACGAGCCGGTCACTCGAATACTTCACGTAACGCTCGTTCGACCTCTTTTTACTCCTCCTCGACATCTCGCATCTCGTGACATTTTTAACATATTTGTTCAACCTTTAATTCGATTATAGCTTGCTCATCACCCAATAAATCAATAAATTTCCAAAGAGTAACATGAGACGCTTAAGCACCAATTTTAAAGGCGTTATGCCAACCTTCAACGATATTGTTGGTGCGATTTCCAATTTTAAAAGTAGTATCGTAATAATTCCACAAATCCACAGAATATAAAGCACCACTTCGTACTTTACGCTGATTAATAGTACCGGTCCAAGTTTGTTCAAAATAGGAAAGCAACATCTCCCATTCGTCAGCGTGATCAGAATAAAATACTGACTCAATTAATGCTTCGTATGCGACTTCAACTTCAGCGGGAGGTACAAATGCGAGTGCACTTAACATCCTGAGATTCAACGCTTAGTCACCACTACGAGCATATGCTGATTGCAATCCAAATTTTTGAATGTGTCTCCATATACACTGTGACATATGAAAAAAATATCCTTTAACAATAACGCCGCAAAACACTTTATTAATTGCTACAATGAATACGCGTTCAAAATCAACCATCACTGTCACCGGTTGTAAACGTGGCTCAATTGACTTCAACTCTTGTAGCATTTTAATTCAAAAAAGGTAAAAAAAGGCGCCAAGTACACGCGCAATGTATGTTGTAAATCCAAAAATCCTAAGTAATAGTAGCTTTATTTGTATTGTATTGTATGAACTTTATTTCGTCCCCTTAGGGCTTGAAAGGCGTTTTTATACGGAACGTACCCAAACCTTTACATCTGTTTTACACAACCTCTTATCCTAACTTAACGTAACTTATATCTACAACCTAGTGGTGTGGTTGTGGGTTTCTACCTCTGCATCCGCCCACACCCACACCCGTCGCGCGCACACACACCCTCTCCGCAAAAGGGGACTTTTCCTCTTGCCTCCAAATTTCTATTTAAACCGCTTCTACTTCCCTTCTCCTCGGCATGCCACTCACTCTCTCTCATTCTCTCCTCATTTATACCTTCCTTCTCCCTCCATCCTTGGTCTTCCACATATCCCTTTCTATTTCTATCCCTCTCAACATCCCTCATCCACCATTCCCCCTCTCCCTCCTCCCCAAGCACCCAACTCCTCGCCTCCTGCCAACTCCCCTCTCCTTCTCCCCAATCCCTACAACGCTCCCATGTGTGCTTCCACGTCTCCTCCTCTCCCTCGTACAGTCTGCATATTCTTTTCTCCTCCTTCTCCCAGTACCTGCCTTCTCTCATTTCGTTCCCCAACCTGAACCTCGCTATCCTGCTCCATCTACTTTCCCCCCACCCTTTTTTTAGGTACTCCGGTATCCCCTCCTCTTTTACCTTCTTGTACCATTTGTTGTACCTCGACTTCCTTTTTCTCTCCCATCTTTCTGCCCTTTGCACCTCTCTTTCCCACCTTACCATCTCCTCCAGCCGTGTTTCTTCCTCCCCTCCCCGCTCCCCCTCACCCTTCATCCACATCCCTCTATCACTCAGAAACTTCCTCCTGCTTTCCTCCCAACTCGAGCTCCTCCCTTTCTTCCCCGCCTTTTCCTTAACTTCCTCCCAACACAACCTTGCCAGTTCGCTTCCTCCCCCTCCCTCCAACTTTCTCATCAAACTCCACACCCTCCTACCAGCCCTACTTCTTAATTTTTCCCTCTGCAGCTCCTCCCTCACCAAATATCCCGGCGTTTTCCTATCTACTCCCAGCATCCATCTGCGATATCTCTCTTCTAACCTCTCCATCCCCTCCCTTTCCTCCCACCCCCATATTTCAATCCCATACCCCGTACCCCATACCCCGTCCAGACTAGTTTGTCAGACAGCCAAATCCTTCTTCCCCAGTCCTTTCCAAACCTTCTCTTCCCAATCCCCCACACTTGGCCCATTACCGCCGCCGCCTTCCTAACCCTTTCTTTCACATGCGCCTCTTGGCCACCATTCCTCTGTAGCGTGTACCCTAGATAATTAAACTCTTTTACCTCCTCCACTTTTTTCCCTTCCACCTCCAGTCTCTTTTCCCCATCCTACCTCCCCCCTTTCTAAACCTCATGATCTTTGTTTTCTCCGCGTTAAGCTCTAACCTCTTCTTGTCTAAATACCTTTCTATCCTTTCTATCATGCTCCTCATTTCATTCTCTCCCTCCGCCAGCAGCACCATATCGTCCGCGTACTCCAAGTCATACACCCTTCGCCCTCCCAACCTGATCCCCCACCATTTAACCTTCTTCATCCCCTCCTCCAGATCCGCTAGCAGTATAATGAAGAGCAGCGGACTCAGCGGGCACCCTTGCCTTACCCCTCTCGCTGTCCAGAAACTCTCCTCCAACTCCTTTCCGACCCTGACCCTACTTTTTGTCTCCCTTAGCACCTCTTCTAGCCTCTCCACTAGCCCTTCACTGACCCCTCTTTTCCTCAGCGCCTCAATCAGCACCTCCCTGTCCACCGAATCAAAGGCTGCTTTCAGGTCTACAAACAACGCCACCACTTTTCCCCCCTTCCTCCCCAACTGTCTATTCACTAAATAGTTAAGCACATAAATGTTGTCCACCGTCCCCATCCCCTTTCTGAATCCCGTTTGATTCGGCGGAATAATTCCCTTGCGTTCCACTTCCTCCCTCAGCCTTTCTGCTAATACCGCCACGTACACCTTGTATAAAGTGGATAACAATGTGACCCCTCTATAATCTTCTACCCTCTCCCCTTCCCCCTTCTTTACTATCGGCGCAATCACCCCCTCCTTCCAGCTCTCCGACCACCATCCTCCCTTCCAGACTTTGTTGCAAAACCCTCTCACCCACTCCTCCAGCTTTTCCCCCCCGTGTTTCCACACCTCGCTCTGAATACCGTCTACCCCCGCCGCCTTTCCCTCCTTCAATTTCTTTAAAACCCTTTTCACTTCCTCCTTACTTATTTCCTCCTCACTTCTCTCTCCTTCCCGACTCCTTTCTCTCTCTCCTTTGACGACCCTGCCTTCCACCCCCCCCCCCAAGTAACCTCATAAATGCTTCTTCCACTCCGCCATCTCTATCCCTTCCGTCACTTTCCTCCTCTTTTTCCTCTCCCTATTAACTATTTCCCACACTTCACTTTTCCTACTTACTTCCGCCGCCCTTTTTTCCCACCTATCATTCTTCTCCTTCTTTTTCCTCTCGCATATCTCTCTGAATTCCTGCTTCCTCCTTTTACATTCCTCCCCCTTGCCTCCCTTCCTTCTTCACCTCCTTAATTTCCTTCTTGCCTCCCTCTTTTTCTTTAAACACTCATCCCACCAGTCCACTTTCCTCTTTTCCTCCTTATTTAGCTCCTCTTCTGTCTCTTTCATTACCCCCTCAACTTCCCCTCCATCTCCTCCCATTCCTCTTCCAGCCCCCTAACTCTACACCGCCTAGCTTCTGCCTGAACCGATTTCTCCCTTCTTCGCTCCATACACCCCTCCACATCCTTTCTCCTCCTTTGCCCCCTTTCCCTCTTACCCGCTCCCCTTTTAGCCATACCTCTACCGGTTGGTGGTCAGAGTCCACCATGTCCCCTATCCTCATCCTTTCCACTTTATCCTTTACCTCTTCCTCCCTTATTACATAATCCAGTGCTCGCAAAGATCTGCACATTTCGGGCCGATTTCAGAAGCGACGCCTACTGTCCCCCCACTACCGCTCGACCTTCGACGGCCAAACCGCCGCTTGCGTTTGTCACGCTGTCCGCTCAGGAGCGTACCGGTGGAAAAAATATACTGGGATCGTATTTTTTCCGCTAATTAAATTTTAACTTAAAATTTTCTATTAAGTATACTGTTATATACATGTTTCATAATAATATTGTTACGCTCGACACGCGTTCGAAACGCGCCGCGCTTCCCCGTCACCGGGAATAAAGATACTCTCTGTTGTTATAAAAGAACGGATTTATTGCTCTAATACAACAAGACACGTCTGTCAAGTTCGAGATCCAGAGCGTAAATCTGACGACCGGCTGTTAGTAAACAGCGTCGTCAAGCAACCCGTTGTCCGGTTGCGATATTCTTCTGCCGCCCAGGCGTCTAACGGGCGATACGACACGAGCGCATAGCGAGCGCACAGCACGGGCGTAACAATATTATTATAAATTGACGTAATTTTATAATAATATAGTTATAACAATGTATAATAATTTCAACAATAGATTTCCACATTACCCATGAGGTACTATTGCTGATGCGTTTTTTTTTAAGTGGTTTCCCCAGTAGGCCTATTCCACTAAAAAAGAAGAAAATAATAATAAAGATAAAAATATATGGCTCGGCAGGAAAGAAAATAAAATTCTCTATTGCGAAGTGTTTTATAAAAAGGAATAAGAAATCGCGCGAAGGAAATAAAAACTAATTTACATGAAAATATTTTCTACTTAATTAAAAAATAAATATTTAATTACTGGGTCGTTTGCACGATTTAACTAATGATGGTATATCCACAGAAATGTTGGAAGAATTAGTGAGCATCAGTGAGGATAATGATGCATCACTCAAAGAAGATCGTTTATTATTTTTTATTAATTTCAATTTTGAAAAAGAACGTTCACACAAATATGTGGAGCCAAACATGGAAAAAATTTAAAGACCAAAATTCCTGAGAGATGGATATGCAATGCATTTAAAATTTAAAAAAAATCGACTCCTTCTGTTTGCGTTTTTAGAGACACATCACATTGCAAATCACAAAGTTCTGCTTGAAGATTTAGACTTTGTTCCTCGATTTGCACAGTGAGAGGATTTTCGAAAAGGATTAAAACTTTTCTAAGACTCTTTGAAACGCGTATCAAATTGTTCTATGAGGGATTCTATTAAAAATATATATTTCTTGTAATTGCAACTTATGCCATGTTGTTCGACAAGAATTTTGCAAGATGGATAAAAATGAAAGGTGTTGTTTTCTATATGGCTCTTAAATAATACTAATTTTCTTCTAAACGAATCAATGTGAGAAACTAATTGCGAAATAGTTTGCTCGGTCTTTTGCAGCTTTAGATTTAAATAATTCAAATGATTCGTTATATCTGTTAAAAGTGCGAGTTCGCAAAGTGAGTCTACATTTTGCAAAAAAGATATAAATTCGTCATATTTTGTATCAGATAGATCTTGCAAGAAAAGGAGGATTTCTTTTCTTATAGCAAAGAACTTTTCTAGGCATTTTCCTGCACTGAGCCACCGAACTTCGCAATACAGAGACACATCTGCATAAACTGCGTTATGCTCTTCGAGAAAGAGTTGAAACTTCCTATGCGAAAGAAATTTGTGACCGCCTTTAACAGCATTAATAAATAATTTTAGTGACGACTTGCATTGCATTACACAGTTTAACAACTTTCCCACATAACGCTTCTTGATGAATAATGCAATGTATAAAGGGGAATTTCAAATCTCGCTGCATTATTTGACCGAGGAATCCTTTTTTTGATCCTGTCATTGCTTTTGCGCCGTCAGTGACAATCGCTGAACATCTTGAAAAATCAGTACCAAATTTGTCAAGAGTTTGATTAACAGCATTGAAAATATCGCTACCTGTTGTTGTTCCATGCAATGGAACAAAATCTAAAAGCTCCTCGACATATGAAAAATTGTTTTGCACGATTCGAGCAAAAATGCTCAATTGACTCACATGTCGATTATAATTATCGGTGCTTTCATCGAGACTTTCAACGAATAAAAGGAACAAGATTCTAATAAAAATTTTAATTTTTCTTGTAAAGAAGAAGCAATGCAATTTACACGAGATTTTACAGTGTTTGGGCTTAATGGAATGCTAGCAGCTTCTTGAAGAATCAATGATTCTCCGAATGACTGTACTGCCGTAATGAGACATTTTTTTACAAATTCACCTTCCGTAAACGATTTACAATGTTTGGCAATAAGATGAGATGCAACAAGAGCTTTTGTTGAAGTTATAGTATTATCGGAATGAGAAACTGAACTACGACTTTCCCGATTAACTAATTTTAATCCCTCAATTAAATTAAATTTTTCCTAGCCCACATATTTCGAATATTCACTGAAATGTTTATTCTCATAATGTCTATGAACAACATACTTTTTAATAACAGAGGGTTGATAACCACACAGAAGACAAGTGGTTTTATTACAAATAGATGCGAAAGAAATTTCTTCCCATACCTTGTCAAAAGGTTGCTCATACTTTTTTTTGCCATCCATTCTTCAAGTGTATATAAATATGTCAAAGAAGAAAGACATAATATACATAGATACACTGTAAAATATAAAATATGTAGAACATATATCAATAAATATTAAAATACATAACATTATAACATGTATCACTATCACAGATAGCATTATATCACACATAGCACCATCACATGTAACACTATTACTATTGCACAAAAAAGCACGTTTACTTTCTTATCAATATATGTCTTTGAACTTTATAAACTTACACAGGACTCGCGCACGTCGTGAAACGTTAGTAAAAACCGTTAAGAAACATACCGCTTAGAGAACATAAAACAAATGACTATCAACCAAAGCAGGAAGATGCGCTGTTTCTTAACGGTTTTCACTAACGTTTCACGACGTGCGCGAGTCCTGTGTAAGTTTATAAAGTTCGAAGACATATATTGATAAGAAAGTAAACGTGCTTTCCTACGTTCTCACACGCTCTCACACACTGCCGAAAAGAACTGCCTAGTCACCACGTGTCACTCTCTAACGCACCGGAAACGGAAGTCCAATAGTAGCTTTATTTCTCAATAACAAAATAATTCACAAAATTGAGTTACAGGTGCTTGTGTGTGTGTGTGTGTGTGTGTGTGTGTGTGTGTGCGTACAGCCACACGTGTACACCCACCTTAATCGTAAGCAGCATCGTACATCAACATCGACTGCACCCGCACTACGCTGCAATAAGGTATGAAAAGTCCAACTTTGAGGTGCTGTATCTCGGAAACTACCCGTGATCTGACCTTGGGGCTATTGACACTTTTGTTCTACGTGTTGAGAACTACCACATATCAAATTTTTAGAAAAATTAGCCATTTCTGCGGTCCTTTCGATATCTAGCAGCGACAAGTTTTTTTACACGAAAAATTTATTTATTTTATTTTAATTAAATATTTTTATTTTGTACTGTTACCTCTTTAATTCTTTGTGATTAAAATAATTCTTTATAATATTATAATTTTGCTAAGGAGAATTAAAGCTACTACTACTTAGGTTGGAATAGGAAGATCCTTGAATGGGAACACAAAGATACGTACTACTTGGGTTTTATTTTTTAAAAGTAATTGCACAACAATTATTTTTTAAAGCAATATATATATATATATTCTCTTTGCAATTAGCGCAATTTAAAGATTTCACATCTTTTTTTTTTAATACATATTACTTGGGTTGAGTTAGGCAACTCAATTTTGTGAATTATGTTAGGGTGAGCAAGTAACAGGTGATTTCATGGATAATATATATGCCTTTATTCGCTTGCCACGTCAGTGCGTTACAATGGTTTGCAAAGGACTACTTAACTGTACTCAGTGTGAAAAGAATATAAGTATAAGTGTAGGTAAATAAGAGCAGGAAACATAGAGCGCTCCGAGCGCGATAGTGCTGCCATAGCGCCGGTAGCGTAGTGGCGCTTGATTTGACGTCACAAACTCCTTCAATCCCCCACTTTTGCGACGTCTAATCCCAGCTTCTGTACTCCTTCTTGATGCGCGATGCGCCGTAAGGGCTTTGTCATTATATCAGCCGGATTATCATTTGATGCGATGTAGGATAAGGTGACTGTTTTTTCGTCCAATTTTTCTCGTACGAGATGGTGAGCAATATCGATATGTTTTGTATGTCCCTTCTCAATTCGATTTTTCGAGAAGTCTATAGCCGCCCGGTTGTCACATCGTAACTCGCAGCTTTGAGGAAATAGATCTGACATATTCAGTTCTGCGATGAACATTTGAATCCACATGGCTTCCTTGACTTCAGTTGATAGCGCGACGTACTCCGCTACCATGCTTGACGTCGTGATACTTTTCTGCTTCGCTGACTTCCACTGTATTGTGTTTTGTCCCATGGTAACTACCATACCAGAATATGAATGTCTGTCGTCGAGAGATCTCCTGCCCAGTCGGCATCGCTATAAATCTGGATCGCATGTTCTTGATGAGCTCGGTACTGCAGGGCGTAATTTTTTGTTCCGCTTAGATAACGTAAAACGTGTTTCGCCTGGATCCAATGTATCCGACCTGGATTTTCGTTATACTGCGATAGCTTCACTACCGCGTGCATGATGTCAGGCCTTGTATATAGAGCCAAATACATTAGTGATCCAATAAGTTGTCGGTATGGCACTTTCGCCATCTCTGCTCTTTCATCTCGTGAATTGGCGCCGTCTTCTTTCGACATCTTCAATCCGTGTTCCAGGGGTGTTGCGGTAGCACGACATTCCTCTAAACCAAATTTTGATAATGTTGATTCTATATATGCTCTCTGACTCAATAGTATATCGCCTGATTTATTCCGTTGAATCTTCACTCCTAGAGCATAAGTAATATCACCAAGATCTCTGGTTTCATAGCCGTTCATGATCAACTTTACAGCCTTATCCAATGAAGTTCTGTTATTGGAGAAAAAGAAAATGTCGTCAACATATACTACTAGAATCGTCCAATGATCTTTGTAGTACACGCAACTTGATGAACGTAGTCTCTTAAATTTGTTTTTGGTGAGAAAATCGTCAATTTCTTCATTCCAGTTTTTTCCGGATTGCTTCAATCCATAGATTGATCGGTTAAGCTTGACCACCTTTCCTTCTTTAACTTTGTACAGGGGTGGAGGTCTCATGTACAACTCCTCTTCGAGTTTTCCGTTTAAGTATGCACATTTTATGTCTACGTGCCGTGTGTGCCATCCGAACATTGCTGAAATAGCTAACATGAAACGAAACGTATGATCGAGAAATTAGCGACGAGTGAGTATGTTTCATTATAGTCGACACCCTTTTTTTGTGTAAATCCTTGCGCTACTAACCTTGCTTTGAACCTTGTGATTTTACCTTCGAAATCTCTCTTGAGTTTAAAGATCCATTTGCATCCTATGTATCGTTTGCTAGGCGGTAAATCCACTACTTCCCAGGTTCCTTGACTTTCTAGGCTCTCTTCATTGATGGCTCGTTTCCATACTGTAACTTGTGGTGAAGATAGTGCCTCATTTAAATCGCGAGGCTCGATAACTTCGACGAGATTGATTTCCACTTTGCTGTTATCTCCTGTATCGTGTGCGCTTTGATCGTCTTTAGGCTTCCCTTTTCGACCATATGGGTTTCTTATTGTCTTTTTAGGTCTGCCGACTTTCTTCTTTTGCGGCTCAGCTACTTCCCCCACTGTCCGACGTGTCCTATCTGGGCTCCTTCTATTGCATGTCGAATCTTCTGAGTCGTCTTCGGACGTTGACGGTAACTCTTCCTTCGTCGTCTTTGATTTGTTACGCAGAGGTGTGTTTGTATGGTCTGGCTCTGACTCGCTATCGCTTTCCGGCCATATATTATTATGTTTGTATCTGTGCAATGTACTATCTTTATAGAGCCATTCATAGCCTATTTTATCTTCAGCAAATCGTACATGTTTTATTATAATCACATCTGATTTTTCTGGACACCAGAGACGATAACTTTTGGTTTGCGATGCGTATCCAACGAGGAAACATTCGACTGCTCTGTCATCAAGCTTCTTTCGTCCTTGTCTCGGTAGATTTGCGTAAGCCAGGCATCCGTATATCTTGAGATGTTGAACGCTAGGTGTTCGACCAGTCCATAAGGCAAGTGGGACGTCTCCTTTAATTGAAGTGTGTCCGACTCTATCGCGAATATATGCAGCCGTTACTACTGCTTCTGCCCAAAACTTTTGCGGGAGCTTCGCGGATTTCAGCATTGACCTCACCAGATCCATAAGGGTCCTATTTATTCGCTCGGCGATTCCATTCATTTGAGGGGTTTCCACGTTAGATTTTTCGTGTTTGATGTCCGTGTCCTTGAAGTAATCTGTGAGTTGCTTGTTGCAATATTCGAGTCCGTTATCTGTCCGAAATCTCTTCACCTTCTTTCCTTTTTCGCGTTCCACTCTGGCTATGTATCTCTTAACGCAATCAGTGACTTCTTCTTTGGATTTTATGCACATGATGGTTGTTTTCCTTGAGAAATCATCTATGAATGTAATAAAGTATCTGTTGCCGCTTAATGATTTAACAGGCATTGGACCGCAAAGGTCTGATGTATTAGTTCACAAACATCATTGCTTTGCCTACCTTTAATCCTTTTGCACGCGCTCTTCGTCGATTTTCCGATATTACAAGCGTCACAGTTGTACTTATCTATCTTAGTGTTGTCCAGTCCTCGTACTTTGTTATGCGTGGCGAGCTTCTCTATGGTGTTGTTGCTCACATGACAAAATCAGCGATGCCATACATCATTATTCTTGATTAGAGTAAGGTTAGTTTCAACAGGAGCTTCCGTTTTTAAGTCGACTTCGGCCCTGACAATGTATAGGTCATTCTTCCTGTAAGCTTCACACATTACTTGTCCCGTCTTCACGTTGCGTATCTTCACTTTGCCGTCTTTTATTAGAAATTCTTTTCCTTTCCTTTCGATTTGAGATACAGACATTAAATTTTTTCTAATATGCGGAACGTAGTAAACATTGCGTAACACAACAGCTTTCTCTTTATTTCCAACAAAAGTCTTCAGTACGATGTCACCTGTGCCCTTCGCGTGCAGCTGAGCACTCTTTTGCCTCTTGGGATTCGCTGCAGTGTTGATGGTTTCCTCTTCTATTTCTTGAAAATTCTGGAACCAATCTTTCCGTTTGCAGACGTGATGAGTACAATCACTGTCTAATAGCCAGCTTTCCTCGACATCAAGATTATTTAGTGACACTAAAAACGCATCAAGATCTCTCTTACTTTTGTTATGATGCTGAGTTTGCTTGTTACCTGATTTGGACCGACAGTTTCTTGCGTAGTGGCCCGGTTTCTTACAGTTGAAGCAAACTGCCGTTTTTTTAGCGGTAGACGCATTTGACGCTTTATTATTCTTTGAGCCCTTTGATACTTTACCAGTCTGAAGTGCCTCCATCGATTCGCCGACGTTGTCATCGGTGCGTGATCGGCGTCTATTGTACTCAGCCAAAAGCACTCTCATTACCTCTGTGGATGTGAACTTGTCGTCCGGCAGACTCGCTAATGCCATATTCAGATTTTCATATGTATCGGGTAATCCAGCGAGTATTACGTACGCGAGATCTTCGTCCTTTACTTCCGCATCAGCCTGTTTGAGGTTAGCAGCTGCAATCTTAGTTCTAACTACATATGATGACATTGTTTCATCGTCTTTCATTTTTATGTGATAAAACTCTTTCTTTAATTGCATTATACGAACTCTATTTATAGGTTGATGTACCTGTTCTAAGGCTAATCATGCTTCATAAGCGTTGTTGCAATCCTCGATATGTATTTGTTGATTCGGTTCCAAGTGCAATCCAATGGCGGCCATAGCTTTGTCGTCGTTAATCCGAAAGACTTTTTTCTCCGCTTCTGTTGCATTCTCGTCTAACCTAATCGTTCCCAGAACATAGTCTAGAAGGCCTTTACCTCTCAGATACCACCTCATCGCTGTTTTCCACGTTCTGTAGTTGCAATCAGACAGCTTTGCTATATGTGTATCGGCTTTCACTTCGTGGTTCGCCATGTCGCGTTAATTTTTATGCGCAACGAAAACTTGCGACGGGAAGCAGATAAGTCTATATCTTCTTATATACCGAATCTCGATCCTTTTATTATACGCTCCTTATGCGCCTAAGCCATAACCATTGATAGGGTGAGCAAGTAACAGGTGATTTCATGGATAATATATATGCCTTTATTCGCTTGCCACGTCAGTGCGTTACAATGGTTTGCAAAGGACTACTCAACTGTACTTAGTGTGAAAAGAACATAAGTATAAGTGTAGGTAAATAAGAGCAGGAAACATAGAGCGCTCCAAGCGCGATAGTGCTGCCATAGCGCCAGTAGCGTAGTGGCGCTTAATTTGACGTCACAAACTCCTTCAAATTATTTTGTTAGGGAGAAATAAAGCTACTACTATTTAGGATTTTTAGATTTACAACATATATTGCGTGAATACTTGACGCCTTTTTTTACCTTTTTTGAAAAAGATAATTTTGTACTAATATCACGCATTTTGTAGTGTTAAGCGGGAGTCGGCAAAAAATTTCAATTTTTTTAATTTTTAATTATTCACGAAATTAGCAATAACAACAAATTAAATTTTTCTTAAATTAGCAAATTAGTAATAGAAAATTAGTATTTAGGTGAAAATAAATTAATTTCTTTTGCAAATTGGTAATTAGTAGAAATAAATTCTTATTATTATTAAAATAATTAATATTTATCAAAAATAAATTACTATTTATTTGAAAATTAATAATTAGTGGAAAATAATTATTAATTTTTTCAATAACAAATAAATAGTCTCAGGTAAATTACTTATATTTTAAAAATTATTAATTGGTTGAATATAAATAATTTAATTATTGCAGTTAAATATGCAGTTTAAAAAAGGTAATTATGAAGGAAAGGGGCTTCCTCACCGATTTGGATAAAACTTCACAATTTTGTGTATTTTGGTGCGTAAAACATGAATCTATAAGTTAAAATTGTCGTTCTCAATTAGGAAAAAAGTTACTAAAATTGATAGTTGCGTGGTTAGAATGTCTGTCATACCGACATGATGTAGACCCACATGAACATGCGTAGTGACGTAAAAGTGCATGAAATTACAGTAATAATACAGTATAACTGTAACCTGTCCTATAATAGTCTGGCGCCTTACTTTAATTATGTGCTATTATTTGACTTTGTATTTATTACTGTTGTTCCTCTGTCGAGTCGGTATGCGATCTTCAGAATAATTTGAGACACAAATGTAGAGTGAAAATAATACACATTTATTGTACGACGTACGACGATGTCCCTTCGGTCTCGCCGGTCTCCCGAAAAGGAGCGCGCCGTCGCTTTACCTTATCTACAGTTTCCCGAAATCTCTATAGCAAGATGGTAGCTCGACCAGACAATTTTCTCCAATACGATAATGGGCGCCAGGTGCGATTACGCGCACCACGTTACTCTAAAATATAAATCCCACGCGAAAGCCTAACGTATCTTAGGCGTGCAGTCCATAAGCGAGACCGCTGGTGGATCTCGGATGAAGGTAGGAGAGGGAGCGCAGCGCAATCGACACACAAAAAATAAAGCAAGTTCAATAACAATGGTAATGAGTGTATTTGCGAGAAAAGAGAAGAAGACAGGATAGAGTATGATCTCCCGTAAAGGACCGACGACGGTCACAGCGCGACCCGCCACGCTTCGCGAGATCGGCGAAATATCTCGTTACAACTCAATAATGACTGAGCGCGAATCAACTCTAGCGCGGAACAATATTCTAACGCGGGACGATACATTAACGCGGGATGTACCTTACGCAAAACGATACTCTAACGCGACACGATACTCTACGCAAACGGATATATTAATGCGACACGATACTTTACGCGAGACGACACATTAACACGAGAATGATACGCTACCGCGAGCGATACATTACGCATTACGCAAACGATACATTAACATTACGCGAACCGAGACCTTAACGCGAGCGATACCTTACGCAGAACGATACCTGCACCTTACGCAGAATCTGATTTCGCGGCATCGACGCACATTTACCTACAACGAACGCAACGACACACGACACGATAATCTCCCAAAATGACCGCGAATCCTTTCGGATTACGCGAGTCCCGGATTGACCCCGCAATTGACCTCGGCCTTCAAGCACGAAGCCTCGCGAGGTCCGCAACACGAAACACAATGCCCCGCACGCCGCGACGTGATCACGCGGAGGCCACGCTACGGCCCCGCGATGATACGGTGCCCGGTCGTGCGAAGAGCACCCCGCCCCAAAACGGCTTGATTACGCCCAGCGCATCTTCCCGTTCACGGCACTCTACCGAATTCTCACCAACGATCTCACGAAAATCACCCGGAGATTAAACGCATCAAACAATCTAATTCTCCCAAACGATATCACAAAAGTCACACGGAAACGAACGCATCAAACGCTCCAATTCTCACGGACGATATCACGAAAATCACACGGAAACGCATCACGCGGAAATCACACGGATCACGAAAATTACACGGAAATCATACCAATTACAAAACGCTGACTGTCGGCGGCCGCACATCCGCGTTCCCGAGACGGGCATTAGCTTTCGCTTTCTTGGCCGGGCCCTCCCGCGGTATTTCTCTCGACACTCTAATACGGATCACAAATTCTCGCGGCACAACGCAACTCCCGGGAGGGCCTCGGTATCACGGCGATCGTACTTTTAGGTGCGTGAGCAGTGGCCTTACAGTTGTTCTCTCGCTTGCCGGCAGCTTCTCGTCGCGAACACCGGGGCTGGATGGTACCTTGCTGGCGGCTCACACGACAGTAAATTCTCTCCGGTTCGGCGAGACCACGCTGGGTCCGCGCGCCTGCGCGCCGCACAGTGGGGAGAATCTATCAAAAACCGGATATTGGACGAAAAAATGAAAAACGTATAATTCAAATTTTGACGAGATTTTATGTTAATATATATCCTAAACTATAAATAAATGTGCTTATAATTGATTTTATCCCTTGTTCTTTCCTCAAAATAATCTGATAAAGTATGACATTTTCGTTAATACTGAAATTCTAGTAATTCGATAGGTTACTTTCTAAAGTCTCCGCCGAAAGCATAACTGCGAATATGAGTTAAATGCCTATCAAAACTTATTTATTAGGGTTCAAAAAACATATTTATTTAAGTTTTATGTCATTCGAGTACTATTATATATTAATAAATATACACGACATATTCGACTATTAAAAAGTTGTTACTTCAATATTTAAACAGGAAGAAAGTTTGTGGATTAGAATGGATTAAGGTTCGCTCTGCGCCATTTGATAGGGCAAAGTGTCTAGTTTTTGGACATATATGGTTGTTTATCCGCCTTCGTCCGGCTTTTATGAGAAAATTGACGTCGAAGTTCACTCGACATGGTCGAACGTCGTCCACGAATAGCTCAGCGGACGCCGTTCGATCAAGTCGAGTGAATATGGATGTCTATTTTCTCATAAAAGAAAGACAAAGGGGGATATATAATTTGTTTAAATATTGCTATTTTGTAATGATTAATTACATCCATATTTTATAACAATTAATTATGTCAATTAATATAATAGCGATGAGTCGAGGCTCTATTGGAAATCCAATCGTAGGGAAAGCGGGCTAATTAAGAGCCGTTCGCTGTTGACAATGCGAAAGTTTTGTTAAAAATATTATTAAAAATATTGTTTATTAAAAATATTGTTCGAACGTTTCGGTCATCATTCGCGAAAAATGTCGCGAATACAAAATAATGAAGATATTTTTAATAATTTGATAATTGCTTCAGATCCAATAATATCTAATTCGCGAAAAATTATGGGACATAAAAAGAAAGAATTAACTGAAGATGCAAAATGTCTATTATATTTCAGCGATAATGATGTAGATTATGATGATTAAGTTCAAGAAATAGATGTGAGAAGCAAGAAAAACAGTTCCTTTTCTATTATAAAACTCACAAAAATTAAACATCCCGAGGTTTAAGACTATCATTGAAAATCAATTTAACTTTATTTTTTAACCGACTTCAAAAAATAGAGGTTCTATAAGTCTACGTGTATGTCTACGATTTTCTTTAAAACTACTGGACGGATTTAAATGCGGTTTTCACTGTCCTATAGAGCAATTCTCCAGGAAGGTTTTCGTACATAAAATATATCGCGCTAGAACATCAGGGTACGGAGCAGTAAGGAAATATGCGATAATAATTATTCATATTAATTTAATGAAGCACTAAAAAAGCATAAAATAAAAAATTTTTTTAAAAATAGAACCGACTTTAAAAAAAACTAAAAGTATTTAAAAAATTAAAAAATCATCTATGCGCTTTATGAAAAATTGTTAATTAAATAATATTGATTTCATACACTAAATGTATAATAATCGTACATTATTTATGTCAAATTTCAAGTTATTTCATTGAAAAATGTAGAAGTTATAAGCAAATGACCGAAAAATGAGGCGTTCGCCCCACTGTGCGCCGGGGTTGCACCACTGCCGCGCCTCGCGCGATCGCCGCGCCGGACTTCCGGTGCCTTGCGCGATCACCGCGCCTCGCGCGGTCGCCGCGCCCGTTTCCTGCTGCGCCCGGCCGGACGCCTCTCGCATTTCGCCTCCACCTACAGGCGGGTGTTTCAAATCCGCCTCGAGTCCGGCTGTCCAGGCCGCGACTCGAGGACCGTTTCGTCGACGACCAAGCTGGCCGGGCCGTGGCCTGTCGACCGGTGGCGGACTCCGGTAGTGGTTTGATCTCGGGGCGGGGACCTTCGTCGGGGCGTCCCCCTTCTCGGTCCCTCCGTGCCCCGGGCCGTCATTCTGGTTGCGGGCTACGCGGCCTCCTGTTAGGTGCTCTGGTATCCCGGCTGTGGGCCCCAGCGTGACCCGCTCGTCGGCCGTCCGTCCTCCGTAGGCTTCCGGCTGTCCACCTGTAATATTCCCGCGGTGCGACTTTACGCCGTTACATGGATCCCTGGCTATCTGCTCCGCACCCTCGCTCATAACCTGTAAGTCTTACTAAAGGGTATAAATTTAGCCTAAAGGTAACGCTAACGCCTCGCCCGCTCGGGTGGAGGCACCACCCCTGACGCCCACCTCGGCCGAGCTACCATCCGGGCAGGGGACGTGACTAATGTCACGTCACAATTGTGTCCAAAAATACAGTAATACGTGAACGATGCTTAGAAAAGAATTGTAAACTGAAAACTGTTAACTGAATGAACTAGAGAAAGTATGTGCATCGATCGATCAAGTTTACGAGAAGAAGTAACGTGAAGAACATAAACTATGTATATATTGTAGATAGGAAAAGGTAAAGAAGGGAAGCGGTGCTCTCCATTACAGCGCCCTCCCTTACAGCGCCCTCCCTCGAAGACTCAGAGGACTCATATCAATTCATAACAATTACCACCTAAAAAAAAGACATTAAGAATGTAAAAAAATAACGCCAAGTATATTTTAGACAAAATAATTTCATAAATAATAGACAAATAAAAAAAATATTTATTTAAAAAACACAAAAAAATAAATATGATGGCATGAAAAAGAAGTAAAATCAAAGTATTATTTTAAGTATATTTGTTAGAGTAAGTAATATTTCGCAAGATATATATTTTGTGAGCTAGTTGAAGTTTGGAACGTTCCTGGAGCGATTTTTTAAAAACGATTTGTCCCATTTCTCCTTTGGCACAGAGCAACTTCTAAGTGCCACACACAAAATACATAAGAGACCGAACCGATACACCTTACGGAAGACACCCTTATACTCAAAAAACCTACCCCCGGACCACTTTAAATATTCTGGCTACGCTGAAAACGATTTGTTCCATTTCTCCTTTGGTACAGAGCAACTTCTAAATGCCACACACAAAATACATAAGAAACCGAACCGATAAACCCTGCGGAAAACACCATTATACTAAAAAAAAACCTACCCCCGGACCACTTTAAATATTTTGGCTACGCTGAAAACGATTTGTCCCATTTCTCCTTTGGCACAGAGCAACTTCTAAGTGCCACACACAAAATACATAAGAGACCGAACCGATACACCCTGCGGAAGACACTGTTACGTCCTGTTGACTCCACGATTTCTTTCTTTCCTGGAATCACTCATTTCATCACACGAAATAGACGGAAACCATAAAATAGCGGTTATCAATTGACGAAGCGGATGCACTCTAACTGTCATCGCTCATTAAATAGTAAATGACGAAAACCTACCAGAAGACTCGAGCCTAATAAAATAGGCAAATTATAGACTTGTTTGTCGCATTCCATGAAATTCCACGAAATAAAGCACGAAATTTCAATTATCTCGAAAATTTCGTGGCATAGGTCGCAATAAATTAAAAACGCCATAAGGATCTAGGTGATCTCTCGGGTCACGGGCGGATTGATCTCACGCTTTTCCGTGAAACGCGGATTTGACCTAAGACCCACGCTTCGCGGCGATTGATAAAGCTAAGCTTCTGGAAGGGACTGTCAAAGGGCAAGGTGATAACGTACTCGCCAATGAGTAGCCGCTAATTAGAAATTGCTTATAGGCAATGACAATTTTTGGGGAAACTCGCCAGGGGATAGGCGGAAAATCGAAACTTACGTCACGATCGAAAGAGAACTCCACCAATCAAATCAGATTAAAAAGTAATCCCGCCTCCTTAATTTTGTATAAAAATCGCGACTTTGCGCACTTGGAGTCACTTCTGATCCAGTTCGAAACCTTTGAAGCCGTATTTATCTATCAATCATTTCATCAGTCAGCCGTACTCCTCGCTTAAACATAAACCAGATTTCTGTTGCGTCGCAGCTTAACTGTCGCGAGTCGATTCTGTGCGCGTCAAGATCACGTCGCAGTCCCGAACCGAGTCAAACCTCCGTCCGAAAGAATCCAGCGTTATTGCCGCAATCACCTGAGACATTCCACGATCGCAACCATCAATAGTAAGTCTGAGATAACCGTTCGCTTGCCTATATTATATACATATACTATGTATATACACTACTATGTATATACATCTATACATAAATATATATATGTATATACAATATAACGAGAATACATAGAGGAAAGTACCCGATTATGAGATAGGCTCCTAATATGCGACAGCGAGGTTTCTGCTAAACTAATAGGCCCTATCTGTTGGTTCCACCATGAACTTATTGCCCTTGGGGTAAAACCTATTTAGTGGAAAATCCATTGTTTGATCGTGCGTGTAGTCGTTGCAGAGAAAGAAATTGTGAAATTGGATGTTGTCAAGTGCCATGGATATGAGTCTTTAAACCTTGTTTATTATATAATTAATAAATATTTGGCAATAAGTTCAGCATGCAGCGATAGAGTAAGGTCGTATTAATAGGAAAATACGGGATATGTTGAGTTACTTAATTGTAGAGATTAGATTTGGTGATCGCGAAACCGCAAGGCGTGGTGCTCGTAACATGAGATACTCAGGGTACTCCTGGGTTGCTGAAGTACGGGATATGTTGAGTTACTTAATTGTAGAGATTAGATTTGGTGATCGCGAAACCGCAAGGCGTGGTGCTCGTAACATGAGATACTCAGGGTACTCTTGGGTTGCTGAAGTATGAAGTCCTGAGTTGCTGAAAGTTATTGTATAGTAATAAAAGAAGAGAAAATACTATATTAACGTTAAGGGAAGGTTTATACGAATTTATAAGACTGTGCTGACCTTGATTTGAGGGGAAAGGGTGGAGGGGGAAGATTAGGTACAATATTGAGTACAAGTGGGTTTACGATTGTTGAAAATATGCTTCTCCATTACATTTGTCTTTCAAAAACTTTAAATAAAGATTTTTAATTGCAATATGATGTATTTTGCACTTTATTAGCGATTTCCCGGGGTCTCTCATATTAGGAGCACACTTTTTCGATTTTTTTGAAAGCTTATTTTTCACATTTTTCTAATTTTCAGCAAAATTAATATTTAAATTAAATTTTACATTTCAGCATCTTAAAGCTTATTAAATTCCCTTTAAAATGACCTACTATTTTTTTCAATTCTGCCCATAGACTTCCGGCAATCACACAAAATAGATATGGTATCTCATAATCGGGTACTTTCCTCTATATATATATATATATATATACATTTATTTTTAAAAGCCCTATTTCGGATTAAAAAATATAACCCGATTTTAGTGTATTCGCGAATTCACCGCCGCAAGTCCCTGGGGGCAGTTATCCGGAATCAGATAAATCGCAACAGGCACCCCGTATCGTGGAGCGACAGCTCCTCGGTTTATTTTTAAACGGTCTCCGCATATCGGCCACGCTATCCTCGATTCTCCCCCTTCACCATCTCTCTCATCTGTCTCCTGTTCCTTTACGTACCGGGTGTTCCCCGATACACCCGAGTCATCCCCCTTTCTGGAACCATCCTATTCTCCAGTTCCTTCCGAGGAACTTGCGGAGTTCCGGGAGAGATCACCATCCTTCAATTTTTTCCCGGTTCCTTTCGTATATCGAGAGGAATTTCTCGACAGAACTACTTCTCCCGCGCTTTCTATCTCGACCACCCTCTACCGTGACCGATCACCCTCTCCCTCCTTCTCCACCTCGAGTATCGAAATACTCGAGGAATTCTTGCCCCGAACCTTATCTCCTACCATAGAAATAATTTACGAATGTATAAACCTATAGCCAGTTAATAATCCTTTTGTGAAAACCATAGATTTGAATAGTTATTTCTTTTAAATAATTTTTTTCGATATTTTTGTTACGCTAATAATTATGCTATTAGAATAATTTTTATTTTATACATTAGTTTTATATAATCACACACATACACACCCCACGCTTATTCTTCACAATCCAATGTAAACTATTAATTTACTTACCAAATGTATTTTGACGGGGGGGATACAGATCTTTATAAAAATCCTCCCCGACCCTCCGAATCTGTGTAACACTCGTACCGGAACAAATGTCACTCCACACGCACACACCACACTCGCACGTACTTTATATATAATAATGATTTTTAATTTGTAATAATATTTTGTTCTTTTCTTTTTTTTAAATAAATGTTCTAATTACTTTGTTAAGATTAAACTCAATGTTTATTCATTATAAATAAGACCTCACTTTCATCCCTTAACCGCTCATTAAATCGCACAAGGTCCGATCCCTGGTACTAGGGATATTACATCCTTGACCGAAAACAGGGCCGCGAGTGCACGAAAACTCTCAGTAGGCGTAATAGCGTCCCTTCTGGACGTTGACCCACAACTGAAGTTTTCCCGAAAAGTGCATTCGACTCGAGGCACGCGCCCTTCTAGCGTGAACACGAGATAGCATAAGATCACGTTACGTCTTTCCATACCCCCTCCCTTGGATAGCCTTTCTTTCGCTATCCTTCAAACCAATATTCGTAAATTCCGGGGTTCTGACGTAACAACACCCTTATACTAAAAAAACATGCCCCCGGACCACTTTAAATATTCTGGCTACGCTGAAAACGATTTGTCCCATTTAGCACTTAGAAGTTGCTCTGTGCCAAAGGAGAAATGGTACAAATCGTTTTCAGCGAAGCCAGAATATTTAAGTGGTCCGGGGGTAGGTTTTTTTAGTATAAGGGTGCCTTCCGCAGGGTGTATCGGTTCGGTCTCTTATGTATTTTGTGTGTGGCACTTAGAAATTGCTCTGTGCCAAAGGAGAAATGAGACAAATCGTTTTCAGCGTAGCCAGAATATTTAAAGTAGTCCGGAGGTAGGTTTTTTTTAGTATAAGGGTGTCTTCCACAGGGTGTATCGGTTCGGTCTCTTATGTATTTCGTATTTGTCACTCAGAAATGTCTCTGTGCCAAAAAAGAAATGGGACAAATCATTTTTAAAAAATCGCTTCAGGAACGTTCCAAACTTCAACTAGCTTATTTTGTTCGTGAAATTGAATTTAAAGGAATATAAGTACGATATTTTATAAACTATCTCTCAAAATTGCAGTAGACTTAATATAAGATGCGGAAGACATTTAAAATGTATGAAATACAACGACATAATAAAATGAGAAGATATAAAATACAATAGATAGCGTAATGAAAGGTGCAGAAATTGAAAAGTGTTTAGTTGCATCGACAATAACCACTAAATTATGTGAGAAACAACAATCGAAAATGGAAATAATCTCCAGCAGCATCCTTGGTGTGCCTGGCGTATTGCCTATAATTTTAACAACAAAATAGTCTTCCGCACTTAAGTTTGTCAGTATGCCATAAGTATAAAGTATTTTATGTGTAATAAGGCAGACAGACAAATAATTTTCTACAATGTATCTTTCAAATTTATTACTATAAAAAGATAATTTGAATGTATTACATATACAATATAATAACATAAATTATTACTTAACATAATATTATTGTATAAAGTATAAAGTATTTTATGTGTAATAAGGCATACAGACAAATAATTTTCTACAATGTATCTTTCAAATTTATTACTATAAAAAGATAATTTGAATGTATTACATATACAATATAATAACATAAATTATTACTTAACATAATATTATTGTTTTTTAACTGGATTATACTTGATTCACACATGAGAAATACAAGGTTTAAGGTGATGCTGGAGTCGTCTGTATAACCGACAAAATTACCATTTTCTATTTTATCGATCTATATCTGTTTTTGTATAGACAAGAATATAGACAAGGATAACACTTACATTGCACGCACAAATCATTATATACACTATACTCTTATATTAGACTTCTAATCTCGATTTGGAGGGTTTATCGATGTTTTTCTTGTTGTGCAATTCAGGGAAACTCGTTTTCACGTTCGTATCAATGGTATATCTTTTGTATGAAGCACATCTTGTGATGAGTTGACAGCGATCGCTGTAACTCGAGACGCCATATTAGGATAAAAGTAGGTAAGGAAATCTGTAATTTCGTAATTTTTTCTCGTTTTCTATATAAAATCGGAGTTTCCTTGAATCATTGATGTATGTACTGCAATTATGGAGAAGCATTTTTAATTCTGTCAAATTAATACGACGCTACATGAGTAGAAAGAAAATGGTAATTTTATCGATAAAACAAACGACCTTTGACTGAAAATCGGTGTTTCCATCTTATTATTGTTTGTCATCTTAATACATGTTATTGCGATAAATATTACCACATGCCTTAGTGCCACACCCGTCACGGAATGAGGGAGGTTCCAGATTCGAACCCTGGCTGAGGTAATATTTTTAGCAATAAATTTAATAAATTAATTAAGATGCTTATATTATAAGTATCTAAAATTACATCAACTTTAGAATGACCAGAACCCTTGGTCGAAACTCGGTGACGATTTGTCACGACGATTATAATCGTTACCACGATTGCCAGTATAGTCAATTAAATTCTCAATTGTGTTAATTATTGACTGGCGAAGTAAATGTTACTTATTCGATTATAAGCTTTACCCATCCATTCATAAAAAAGCCGTGTAAGAGATTTTATTGTTGACATTTTTCCGCGATGCTGATTGGTTCTTTCATTGCGCTGACTTCGTGAGCATCTGTCATCGTATATTTTGACAGTTTTATGTGTATCAAGAGGTTAAGGACCAAAGCACATGACAGTCGTAGTCGTGGATGTAAGTAACGCACAAGCTTTGGCGTATCCTGATCTGTCAGGTCGGGGACTACGACCGTCGTATATCGTTACGCCATGTTATGTGCTTTGGCCCTAATCCATTCATAAAAAAGCCGTGTAAGAGATTTTATTGTTAACATTTTTCTGCAATGCTGATTGGTTTTCTCATTGCGCTGACTTCGTGAGCATCTGTCATCGTATATTTTGACAGTTTTATGTGTATCAAGAGGTTAATAATAAAATAGTAATAGTATAATGTTAAAGCGCGCGCGAAGCGGCGTCTGTGATGTCTAGTTAAATAAAAATTTAAAGAACACACAATGTATGGTTGGCCTATCAGAAAAATTCCTCTTTTACACGATAGATTTTAAAGTACGTTAATTGTGTGAGAATAATACTTCTATAAGTCTTTCTTGTAATATATCTTGGGATTATATTGTGTACATATTGACTTATATTCATAAATTAAACAAATAAATTCTTATCTTTGCAGTAACATTATCATTACTAGAACCATGATAAAATAGTTTATAAATTGAATTTGACTATTATCTTGCATAACACATTTTTTTTAATATTCTTGTTTGTATAGTATCTAAACTTCTGAAATGTAGTCTGTTCACTCTAATGCTGATGTCAGATCTAATGCCACCGAAGGCCTTTTCCGTGCCAGTAACGATGTGTAGGGATAGTCGGATTGGTCGGAAAACAAAAGGCTAAACACACACTCGATATATATAAAAGTATATTAGTACTTAAGCTTCAGAGAAGCTGTATCGCAGAACAAATATTCCGCACTTGTTCATAACTCGCACTAGTATCGTAAATCGTTATCTGAATAACAAAACTCGTAATCGTAACCGTAAGTATCTTTCGTTCGCGCCGAACTCACCGCGTACGTGCTTTCTACACGGGCTCTGCCACACGACTCCCCTCTCTTCCTACCATGCAGGGCCTCTTCAACTCGCGCCCTCTCTTGCCGACCGTGTTTATTACAGTTCGGCCAGCCTGACGTTAGGCCGCCCTCGGCCGTATTCGCCCTTAACGATAATTGACAACTTTTTACTAACTTCGTTTCATAAACAGTCGAAACCATAATCATAAGTGTACCATAAGACTTAAAATTCCGCATGTTAACATAAAATAATACCATACACATAAGAATGATACTAATCTTAAAATAATTTTAATAACGCCAATATAAATATTAACCAATCTAACGCCAATCTAAATATTAACCAATCTAACGCTTTCCTCTAATTAGGTCTTAATAACTAATCGCTTAATCGGAATTCTCAAAATTATCGCTCTCCTTTTCACTCGCACTCTCGATATCAGATTCTTCGCTTGAATCCGTCTTGTGATCTCCGTCGACTTTATCTCGCCACGGTTTTAAATTAGCGGCTTCCCATACGCCTGTATACGGTTTTTGCGACATCTGAAATCCTGATATCACCGATAACATACCTATCGTTTCGTAACGCCCTAATGACTCTATAAGGACCTTTATACGCGGGTGCTAATTTCCCTGGGCCAGTATCAAAATTCTTGACCATAACAAAATCATCTGTCTCGTAATGATGGGCTAGTTTTCGCTTCTTATTAACATAACCCTCATTATATTTCTGTACCTTATCGCTCGCTTTAGCACGTAATACCTCTAAGTCTCGTGATTGCGTCCCACTAGTCTCATCAACATAATTCTTAAGCGCATCGATTACATTTCTGCGTTGTCTAACTCCGAATAACAATTGACTGGGTGTCTCGCCTGTTGATCGATTTGGCGTATTATTAATGGCAAACTCAATTTCTCCTAAGGATTTATGCCAATCCTTGCCATCGTACAGTTTTCCTAAAGCGGGGCCTAATATTCGATTAACACGTTCTATCGCTATTAACACGTTCGCTTGGGGCGAGCCCGGGAAAATTCACTTCGGGTAAATGAGTAAATTACTACAGAAGTAACGCTATCACGTTACCTAACCTAACCTAAACGTAGTAAATTTCACAGTTTAGTCAGAAATATTTTGTACCACCACATCTGCGTTGCTCTCTTGCTGAACAACATCAAATATGTAATTAAAATGCATAAGTAGTCTAAATTTGCCTGAAAATGGATTTATATTTGTAAATTTTTATGCGTATTGTCGATGCTTTATACAGGGTATCTCTAAAGCCTGACCCAGCGCCCTGGATCTTGGAAACGGCTTTAGATATGGAAAAATGTTTCAGATAAAAGTTGTAGGATATAAAGGGGGGCAGATGATGAAAATATGGACTTGACCTCGAATGACTTTTTCAAGGCCAAGTCAATGTGATCAAAGTTTTTTTAAATGGAACCCCCATTTTTTATTACATATTCTTGTAGCCCTTGTCGAGACCTTTTCAAAACAACATAATAAAGCCCTCTTTCATCAAGGACTTCCTGAGGTATTTTAAATTTTGTTATGCTACTTTTAATAATAAAATATGAAATATCTCGTAAAATATTCATTTTTCGATGACTTCACCTTAATACTTTTTTACATAGAATAATGAAAAGAATCAAATAATAGAGGAAAGTACCCGATTATGAGATAGGCTCCTAATATGCGACAGCGAGGTTTCTGCTAAACTAATAGGCCCTATCTGTTGGTTCCACCATGAACTTATTGCCCTTGGGGTAAAACCTATTTAGTGGAAAATTCATTGTTTGATCGTGCGTGTAGTCGTTGCAGAGAAAGAAATTGTGAAATTGGATGTTGTCAAGTGCCATGGATATGAGTCTTTAAACCTTGTTTATTATATAATTAATAAATATTTGGCAATAAGTTCAGCATGCAGCGATAGAGTAAGGTCGTATTAATAGGAAAATACGGGATATGTTGAGTTGCTCAATTGTAGAGATTAGAAAAAACTTTAAATAAAGATTTTTAATTGCAATATGATGTATTTTGCACTTTATTAGCGATTTCCCGGGGTCTCTCATATTAGGAGCACACTTTTTCGATTTTTTTGAAAGCTCATTTTTCACATTTTTTTAATTTTCAGCAAAATTAATATTTAAATTAAATTTTACATTTCAGCATCTTAAAGCTTATTAAATTCCCTTTAAAATGACCTACTATTTTTTTCAATTCTGCCCATAGACTTCCGGCAATCACACAAAATAGATATGGTATCTCATAATCGGGTACTTTCCTCTAATATTAATTTTTACATTTTGCAATATTGCAAAATTAAATATTTCTACAAAATACAAATAATTTTTTTTGCAAAAATCGATTTCTTTTATTATTTTGCGTATAAAAATATAAAGTCATCGAAAAGTGAATACTTTACGAGATATTTCATATTTTATATTAAAAATATCATAAAATTTAAAATATCTCAGGAAATTCTTAATAAAACAGAGCTTTATTATAGTGTTTTGAAAACGTCTTGACAAGGGCAAGAATATGCAATAAAAAATGGGATATTTTATTTAAGAAAACATGGATCACATTGACCTGGCCTTGAAAAAATCGCTCAAAATCAATTCCATATTTTTATTATCTGTCCCCCTTAATATCCTACAACTTTTATCTAAAACATTTTTTCATATCTAAAGCTGTTTCTGAGATTCAGGGGGCTGGGTCAGACTTTAGAGATACCCTGTATAATAACTATAACTATAGTTATATTTCAAATATATAATTATGTCTACATTATGTTTTTTTTATTTAGAAAGTGCTCTACTGTGTAAAGCAACGGAAAATTGAAAAAAAATTGAAAAAAAGTTGAGCAAGCCATTAAAACTTGGCTGAGACGTGCAAAAGAAAGGGCAGGGAAAGAAGCAAAATAAAATAAAACATATTCTTCATTGTAAACATTTGCATTTGCACATGCAATTTTTGAATTTATTTTATTTTTGCTCATTTTGAATTATTTTTGTTTTTAAACAATGCAAAAGTGTGAAGTTGGAATAAAATTTCTAGAAAATCTGAGAATTTTTTTTGCAAAATTTGAGTAAACACCTTTATTAAAATTTTAACATTAGTTTTTATAACTATTTTGTACAAATTGCCGTTTTCTTTAAATAATTTGCAATACGCGTGTGCAATACGTTTAACAATGTGTGTATGTGTGTGTGGATACATACATATATACATTCATATATGTATATATAGATAGATAAGGATACTTTATTATCCCAAGGGGTCTAAAAGGGCGTTTTTTAGGGACGTACCCAACCCTGTACAATCTTACAACATCTTTTTCAACACACAAGAGCGTTTTGTAGGGACGTACCCAACCCTGTATAAACTTTTATCTTTCCTGCCCCGGCCTGGCCATACGCGGCATTTTACAATCTCATACCCTCCCTCCCCTCCTCGTCCTCTACCCTTTCACCCTCTACCTCACCACTCCATTTCCCTTGGCCTCCTCGTCTCATCTCAACTCTCTATCGTCTATCCAAATCCTCCTATTTGTAATTCTAACCTTCCTTTCTTTCGCCTTCTTCTCCTTCGCCTTCTCCACAATCCTCCACCTCGTTCTCCTCTCCTCCATCGTTAAGTCTTCATCCATCCCCACTTCCCATTTCCTCCTAATCTCCCAACTCTTTTCTAAAATCTCCTCCCTATCCCTTTCGTCCTCCACCTCCACTAACATCACCACTCTTCCCCCTCCCCCTCCTTTCCAACACCCCTTTCACCCTCATCCTTCTCCCTAAAGCCCTCTCTGCTATTCCCTCAATCAACTCTCTCCTTTCCTTTGAGTCCCTTCCAACCACCCCTCTCCAAACCAAGCTCCTTCTCCTCACCTCCCTTCTTTCCCGCTCCTCCTCTTTTTCTCTCTCTCTCTCTCTCTCTCTCTCTCTCTCTCTCTCTCTCTCTCTCTCTCTCTCTCTCTCTCTCTCTCTCTCTCTCTCTCTCTCTCTCTCTCTCTCTCTCTCTCTCTCTCTCTCTCTCTCTCTCTCTCTCTCTCTCTCTCTCTCTCTCTCTCTCTCTCTCTCTCTCTCTCTCTCTCTCTCTCTCTCTCTCTCTCTCTCTCTCTCTCTCTCTCTCTCTCTCTCTCTCTCTCTCTCTCTCTCTCTCTCCTCTCCTCTCCTCTCTCGCTCTCTCTCGCTCTCCTCCCTTAATCTCCTTACTTCTTCCTCCCTTCTCTTTACTATATCCTGATCTTTCCCTCCCTCTCCCTTACCTCTCCCTACAGCCCCCTCTTTTCCTACCTTCACTCTTCTTTCGCTCTCAGCTTCTTTCCATCTTGCCATCCACTCTGCACCCAGCCTCTTCTTCGTCATATCCTCGATCCAGTTCCTCATCCTCTCTCCCTGTAAACCCTAGCTCCCTCTGTACCTTCATTTCCTCCTTCCTGTACTCATCCAAATCCTCGCTCCACCTCACCCCCCTCTCGTCATCCTTCCCTTCTCTCCTGCCATCCTCCCCTGTCATCCCGCTCTCCGCCCTTTTCAACCCTTCTTCCTCTCTCCTTCCTTCCTCCGTTTCAATCGCCATCCCCTTCATCCTATCGTCCTCTCTGCTTCTCCTTCGCCTCCATCGCCAACTCTTCCCACCACTCCCCTGAGTCGAACCGGCACTCTTCTTTCTCCTGTCGCCCTACTTCTCCCCCTCCACCTTCACTCGCCTGCCTCACCTCAATCCTCCCGCTCTCTCTCTCGCTCCCTTCTCTCTGCCCTCCATAATCTTTCTAATCATTTCTTCCCCTATCTTCTTCATCCCCCTTGCCCCAACTCCTCTATCCACTCCATATCCCCCCGTTTTTCCTACTGTTCGCCTTTCTTCTTCTCTTTCTTCTCCTTCGCCCTTCACACCCTCCCTTTTTTCCGTCTTTTCTCTGCTACCCTTCTCCCGTCCTCGTGCCCTCTGTCCTCGATCTCCGCTCCTGTGACGTCCAAATACCCCTCTCGTCCTCTCTCTCCTTTCACCCGTCTTGCAGCGGCCAGTCGTCCCTCTCGATGCCTTTCTCCTCCTCCTGTAACCAAACTTTTCTCAGCTCGCACCTCGCGATCACCTCTCTCTCCTCTTCTCTACGTCTCTTCTAACCCCCGTACGTTTACGTGCGTGTGTGTGTGGTGTGTGTGTGTGTGTGTGTGTGTGTGTGTGTGTGTGTGTGTGTATCTCCCGCCACTCTCTTCCTTCTCCATTACTTACTTTTATTCTTTTCTCCACCTTCACCTTCTCCTTCTCTCCCTTTCTTCTAACCCTTTTCTTAACTTTTTTCCGTTTTCTTCCACTTCCTCTGCATACGTTCGCCCGAGCACACTCTTCGTCTGCCGACACACGTGTTTACCCTGTGCTCGCTTCTCAATCGATCTCTCCACCTTTCATCGATCAATCGATCTCCCTGCTGGCCTCTCATTCGTCGCTGCGTCAATCGATCTCCTTGCTCACCTCTCATTCGTCACTGCGCCGCGTGCGCTGTGCACTGCTTTACGTCCGTTCGCTTCTCACACCGTCTCCTCACACCGACGGTATCTCTCTTCTCCTCCTTACCGACCCATTCTCTCACTCACCGTGCGCGCTAGCTCCGTGCACCCCAAACGCCGAACCTCGACGCCCCGCAGTGGTGCCAACTCTTTTGGAGTGGTCGACACCCCGCGCCGTCTCGGTCCCAGCTGGAGCTCACCTCTGCCACGCCACCTCTACGCCGTCCGACCAACCATACGTGCCGCGCGCCACCATCCTGTCAGGCTGAGTCATGATCCACGTCATTACTCTTTTTCCTCAGTCCCTCGCCTCTGACGTCCCTGCCTTCTCTTCCTTCCTTCTCTACATCCTAACCTCCAAATGCTTTTTTCTGAATTTCCAACTTCACTCTCTAGCCACATCGTCCTCGGAGCCTTCTCCACTTCCTCGACCTCATCCGTACCTCCTCCATCAACTCCACCACACTACTCCATTCTCCTTGCCTTTCTCCTTGTCAAAAACCTCTTTCTCTCTCCACTTAACTCCGGGCCATCCGTCCGCTTCGTCACCAACGATGACATCCCCCATGTATGTATATATTTTATATAATTTTTAAAATAAATGTATTATTTTAAAATATTTATATATAATAATCAGGAATGCCTATGGGAGTCAGACGCGGTTATCAGTGCGTAAAAGAATCGTTAAACGATTTATTCAATATTCAGTTCAATATTCATACGTTTCGGCTCCGGATTGAGCCATCTTCAGTGAAGTATATAAAAAATAATAATTAATAATTACTCCCCTTCTCCTTGTTGGTTCGGTGAGTTTCAAGATTGAAAGATTCCAAAAAACAACATTGACTCTCGAATTACTGTCTGTAACAGAGATCCAGAGGCGACAAAGGTATTCAAAATTTTAGTCAGTAAAATTATCTTGTAATTCAAGTCAATTTACGAAATATGGTTAAGCTCACCCGATAGCCAAAAAGAACGAGAGTATTACAAAGCCATGTGGAGTATATAACGAGTCTTCCGAAAAGGTACAACATTGTATAACGAGATAAAATCAACGAGCTTGTCAAAAAGGCAGACATGATTCTAACGTCAATTAAAATTCGTCATGTCACGTTCACAATAACCAACCGTGACAAATAAAATATGAAACCATAAAGGGTCGCCAATATAAACATTTAGAAACTGAAGGCGGTGGTAACTCTTAAAGTTGACGTTAGAATCATGTCTGCCTTTTTAACAAGCTCGTTGATTTCATCTCGTTATACAATGTTGTACCTTTTCGGAAGACTCGTTATATACTCCACATGGCTTTGTAATACTCTTGTTCTTTTTGGCTATCGGGTGAGTTTAACCATATTTCGTGAATTGACTTGAATTACAAGATAATTTTACTGACTGAAATTTTGAATACCTTTGTCGTCTCTGGATCTCTCTTACAGACAGTAATTCGAGAGTCAATGTTGTTTTTTGGGATCTTTCAATCTTGAAACTCACCGAACCAACAAGGAGAAGGGGAGTAATTATTAATTATTATTTTATATACTTCACTGAAGATGGCTCAATCCGGAGCCGAAACGTATGAATATTGAACTGAATATTGAATAAATCGTTTAACGATTCTTTTACGCACTGATAACCGCGTCTGACTCCCATAGCCATTCCTGATTATTATTTTAAATTTCGGGAGTCCAATACTCATTATTTGATATTTATATATATTATATTTCATTGTTTTTACCCTTTTAATGTAAATTACAATTCTGGATGTTTCCTTTTATCATGTTCATAGGACGTCCATCGGAAATCCTGTGGACATGTTTTACGAATATAAGCATGTCCACCAATTTCATAAACAGATATACTATTGACGTCCATAAAATGTCCAAAGGAATTAAACGGATGGCCTATGGACATCCTCAATATCCTTAAAGGACGTCTTATGGATGTCCATCGGATATCCGTGTGCTGTCTGGGCCAATTATTTTCTGCTTTAAAAAAAGCATAAACTCTATTTCCATTATCTTTTTTTAACTATATGGTTACAAAAGATAATAGAAATAGAGTTTACGCTTTTTTAAAGCAAAAAATTATTGGTATAACTATATGGTTAAGAAAGATAATCGAAATAGAGTTAATGCTTTTTTTAAAACAGAAAATAATTGGTATATATTGCAAAGTCTATATAAATACAAAGTCAAATAATAGCACACAAATAAAGTAAAGCGCCAGACTATTATGAGAAGTTGCTGTTATACTGCACTATTACTGTAATTCCATGCACTTACATCACTACGCATGATCATGTGCGTCTACATCATGTTGGTATAACAGACATCCTAACCACGCAACTGTAAATTTTAGTACTTAGTAACGTTTTTCCTAAAATTGAGAGCGACAGTTTCAACTTGCAGATTCATGTTTTACGCACTAAAATACACAAATTTGTGAAGTTTCACCCAAATCGGTAAGGAAGCCCCTCTCCTTCATAATTACCTTAAAAAATAATTATGTTAATGTTATATATAATATTCCCAAACGATAATTTAATTATAATTATATTGCATAATCTTACCTTGTTAAAAACTTTCTTACCAAAGAGTTTGCCATACTCCAAAATAAAGTCTCAGTGTAACAGAATTCAAAAAGTTAGTATCTAAATAGAGAGAATTGTGTATGCGCTCAATCATAAGAAAATTCATTATCCGCCAGTCTTCAAATATCTGCAGAAAAAAATCCTCTGATGACTGACAATAAATATAAAAATTCGAGGTAAAGTTTGCATTAAAAATATAAACTGGTTTGTCCACCACTTCCAAAAACTTTGCTATTTAATTTTTATTATGATATATTTAGATTAAATATTAATTAATCCTTTTAGAATTTAACCTTTTTTGTGTTTGAGAAGAACATATTTAATTTAATTATTTTTTAAAATGTTAGAGATTGCAGAATACGAATATTTACCAAAATTTATTTTGTTGTTATTGCTTTCGTGAATAATTAAAATATTTCCAGACACCAAGATATAAAATCAACGTCTATTATGATATAATGGACTCGATTCAATTAATATTTTAACTTGCCTACAATACGAATTGCGCTACAGATCACTTTCTCGTTCTCTTCAACTTTTACAAGACAGCAATTTACAAGACAATTACAAGACAGCATATACATACGTGAGTAATTTTGGATGCACCTTCCTTCTTAAAGATCTCCTCGGTATCCCTCCGGTTAATATATAATATTATATGATATATTGATGAACACACACACACACACACACACACACACACACACACACACACACACACACACACGCACACACACACACACACACACACACACACACACACTCTCTCTCTCTCTCTCTCTCTCTCTCTCTCTCTCTCTCTCTCTCTCTCTCTCTCTCTCTCTCTTTCTCCCCCTCTGTCACGTACTACGTTTACGCGAGCGTTACTTCTGTAGTAACTTACACGATAATTCCTCCACGTAAACGGGGGTTCTGTAGTAACTTATGATAATTCATCACGCGTAAACGAGTGAATTATCGTAAGTTACTACAGAAGTAACGCTCGCGTAAACATAGTAACGGTCACGACTGTCACTACATATCTCCGACCCACTGATATTTCGCCTCTTGTGACACCCACATCCTAATTTCGTGGCACTTCGACCCTTGCGTGACGCGACCGAAATTCGGAATTGAACGATCGTACTTAGTATTTAATGATGAGAGACCACGGTGTTACGCGCAAACGCGATATGTATTTCTAGGTTATAACTAACTGACAGCGCGCTGTCTGCGCGAACGCACTGAGCGACGAGCGCACACGTACGCGTATATGCTGTCTTTTTTCAGTGTAGCAACATTATCATGGAGGGGACCCGGGGGGACGCTCGAGATGTTCTCAAACGCCATCTATCGGGGCAAAAGAGAACCGTGCGGAGATGATGACGACGACGTATCTGAATTGTAAAATTTAGCATTTCAGACTTTGCATTGTAATATCTCCACTCGTAGGGCACGTAGCGGAAAAATAAAAATACTCTTATTATATAATTCAAACCCAAGCTATCTATTGGGTCTACTTAGAACTTGATCGGTTGAGCGGTTATTGAGATCTCAAAATCTCGGGTACTCGCAACTCGTGCGTTCGCGTAAAAGAGTCACGGTGCGGTCTCGCTTCGCGTGTACTTGGCGCGAGACACTACCGTGTCTCTTGATGTAGACTGACTCACTTTTACCAGTAGTCAACACAAATACAAGTGGCAAAACCTCACCTCCAACTGCCCCATGAACAGTATACATTTGACAGAATATATTAGGAACAACGCGAAATGTACCGTCAGTATACCAAACATCACACGAACGTAATGCATTCAAATTTCGTTCAGTTGCGAAAATCAATATTCTCTCAGTTTTTTTCTTTGTCTTATATAATGCTACAATTACTTTGCAAAAATAATTCATTCTTCCACGTATTGCAATAACCGTCAGTCACTACAAAATCAGCAATAGTAGGATTCAGTGGTACATTTTGGTTAGCATGTCGAATACGGCAACCGTACAACTTAGATCTCTTCGGCTTGGAAGCTGCCCAGCAGCTGCCACAGACACATCAGCAACAGACGCAGCAACAATAACTCCTGTCGGCTCCTGAGTTTCTTTTGCTTGCTTTCGTAGTTTAGCCATTACCTTCATAACCTCAACTTTGGCAGCATGAGAATGATCAAATTCTTCAGTTACTTCGCCTATAAAATCATTAATATCATCAATAACAAAATCAATTGCGTACTATAGCGCACAATAATACTAACCTCCTTTTTTAGTAAATGTATAGCAGCGTTCACGACATTTACCGGTTTTATGTAAAATACATCACCAAATATATTTTCCAGCACCCTCATGATGAAATACATATATATCCGCGATGAACAAGATTTCGGCCTTTCTGATTTGTCACAAAATGCAGCGTTATTCTCAATAATTCACAATCAATAGAAAACTTCTTTGCAAAAGTAAGGCACGTAATGAAATATCACCAAAAATATGTGCTGATTCCCGGATATGTATGTGTAGACAGTACACGTATAGACAGTACATGCGTAGGCGGGGGGGCTGACGCCCCTCCCCGCATGCAGGGATAGGTAAGGGTGTATCTACAACCGGCGGGATTTTTAAACTGGGATGCTAATGAACAGGACGTTTTTGACAAGGGCTCAAATTTTTCGGAACATTTAGAGTGGGATTTTTTTTGTTGGGATCATTTTCACCGAGAGATATTGACCAGACACCAAAATATACATTAGGTTAGCCACCTTCGATGACTTTGACATATGTTGTCATGCCCCTGAGTAATCTTTCCTTATAACTTAATCGTCGCTCATTACTTATTTAAAAGTTATAAACAAAGAAAGTTTGAGAAATTTGCAAGTTTGTGTCAGTGCTACACATATTAGCAAATTACTGTTCTTAGCACTGAAAAAATAACATATTACTGCAGCATATACTCGTGCGAACTTTTTTCGGATAATGGCAGCAATGCCATTACATGATAATATTGCGTTTGATATAGCAACTAGCTTTTTCGCCCGCGCTTCACGCGGGCTCAAAAGCTCTGCCTTTTGAGATATATAATATACTGGTTACCTGGGGCTTCGCCCGAGCGTCTTTTTTTTAAATGATTTTATTTGTGTTATTACATTTGTGTTCTAGCTAATCTTATTCACCAATGTATGATTCATAAACACATATTTTCAATAGCTCTTCACGTCACCCATAAGGTACTATTATTAACGCGTTTTTTTTTAGTGGTCAATACCAACCTTCCTTTAATGATACTCTATATAAAATTACATGTATAGCTTATACACTTTTTGAGCAGAAATCGGTAACCCCTTCACCGATTCTCGCCAAATTCAATAACAACCTTCCTTAAATGATACTGTATCCATCAAATAACTTATACATTTTTTAGGCAGAAATCGGTAACCCCTTCACCGTTCCTCGCCAAATTCAAAACAACATTTTTTTAATGATACTCTATATAAGATTATATGTACAACTTATACACTTTTTAGGCAAAAATCGGTAACCCCTTCACCGATCCTCGCCAAATTCAATACCAACCTACCTTTAATGATACTCTATCCATTTAAAAAAAAAATTAGCTTGATATCTCAAAATTTGCGGAAATTAGACAAATCACGTAGATTTTTTTAGACAGAAATCGGTAACTCTTTTATTATTAACAATTTTTTGAATTCTATTATTATATTATATTTATTTAATCCTTGCCTTGCGGCTTAGGATGACTTCCGTCAACCCTTACATAAATTTACGCTTTCTCCTTTACATACATACATTTATATTTCATTTACAATTTACTAGCATTCTGTCTTTCCATTTCCCCTCCCACTATTCTTCTTCCGTCCCCTCCCCCCCTTCCGCTTCCCTTCTAACCTTTTCTATCCATTTCATTACCTCCAGTCCATTTCCTTCCTCTCCTAAAAATACTTTTAACTGTATCTCATTTTTTGTCGCTTCGCATTCTTTTAGTATATGTTCTATATTCTCCTCTTCTCTTTGGCATATTCTGCATCTTCTATCCTCTTCCCCTCTCCAATGTTCACTGCTTTTTACCTCGCTCCCACATCTGTATCTGGCTATCAACATTCTATCTTTTTTCTTCTTCTTCCCTAGTAGATACTTTGGTAGCTCCTCTGTTACAATCTCTTTATAATTGCTATTGTATCTTGACTCGTTTATCCTTATTTGTCTCTCTTCCTTCTCTTTTTCCTCTATTCTCCTTACGAGGTTCTCCGCCGCCTCCCCGTCCTCTGCCTCCATTTCTTTCCCTAGCTGCTCCTTCTCCATTCCTGCCTTCTCTATTAGTTCTCTTCTCTTCATCTCCCATTTGCTTTCCTCTTTCCTTGGCCTGCTCCTCTCTAGATCTAGATCTTTTATACATGCTTGAACTATTTTCTTTTCTGACTGTCTCGCCTTCTCCTCGTACCTCACAGCTCTCCTTATTGCCCTCATTTTTATTTCCTTTATTTTGGCCTCTTCCGATATTATGTAATTCGGGGTTCTTCTATCCAATCCTAAAATCCATTTAACGTACTTTCTTTTTATTTTATCTAATCTGCTTTCGTATAACCACCCCCATATTTCGGCTCCATATAATGCCACGCTTTCTACCAGTGCCTCAAACATTTTCATCCTTCTCCCGAAATCCTCTTTAAATATTCTCTCGCCTATGCTCCATGTCCTCTTCATCGCTATTGTAGCCTTTTTCATCCTATCCTTTATATGATTCTCCGCTCCTCCATTCTTCTGTAGTATATATCCTAGATACTTTATTTCTTTGACCTCCTCTATTTCCTCCTCCCCCCATTTCCATGCCCTCTTCTTCCTTCTCCCCCCCGCTCTCTCGAACACCATTATTTTTTATTTCTCTGGGCTCAAACTCAAGCCTTTTCCTTCCAAATACTTCTTGAATCTTCTCATCATTTCCTTCAATTCCGCCTCTTTCGTCGCCATTAACACTACGTCATCCGCGTATGATACTGTCCAGAATTTTTCCTTCCCTATCACCAGTCCTCCTGCTTGTCCTTTTTCCATTCCTTCCTCTAAATCCATGATGTATACATTGAATAGATTCGGGCTCAACGGGCATCCCTGTCTCAATCCGTTTATTGTCCAAAATTCCTCTGTCTTCTTGTCTCTTATCTTCACTACATTTCTCGTTTCTTTATATGTCTCCATTATTCTTCGCCTCAAATTACCTTCAATTCCTATCTTCTTCATTATTTCATTCAGTTTTCTTCTATCCACTTTATCGAAAGCTGCTCTGAGATCTACAAAGAATGCAAAAATCTTTCCACTTTTCTTACTCAGCTCCTTATTCGCTACATAGTTTACTGTATATACTGCATCCATCGTTCCTCTATTCCTTCTAAACCCGAATTGCACTTCCCTTAACTTAGACTCTATCTCTTTCTCCAATCTGGCATTTAGGATACTTGCATATATCTTGTACGCCGTATTCATTAGCGTAACTCCTCGGTAATTTTTTGGGTCGTTTCTCTCTCCTCTTTTGTATATTGGGCTGATCATACCTTTATTCCAATCTCCCGGTATACCCTCTCCTTTCCAGATTCTGTTAATTAGCTTCAGGAATTCTTCGCCTACATCCTTTTGCATAAATCTCCACGCCTCGTTCTCAATCCCGTCCTCTCCAGTTGCCTTTCCCATCTTCAGTTTCTTTAGTACTTCGATCACCTCCTCCCTTGATATTTCTTCGACTCCGTTTATACTCTCCGTCCTCGTGCCGTCTTCTTCTTCCTCGTCTTCTATGTCTAGCACCACTCTTTCCTCCGTCCCTCCCAACATTTTCATGAAGTGGTCTCTCCATTCCTCCATTTGTATCTCCTCGCTTATCCCTTCATTTTTCTTTTTCTTATATTTATTTATATACTTCCAGGCTTCCGCTTCGTTTTTAATGTTCCTTATCCTTTCTTCTTCCTCGCTTTCGTGCCTCTTCTTCTGCTCCTTACACCATTCCTTGTGCTCCTTTCTTTCCCTCACAAACTCTTCTTTTCCGATCCTTCCCTTTTTCCAGTTCCTCATCGATTTTCTCAGCCTTCTTTTCCTTTCCTTCCATTCTTTATTATACCATTCTCTTCTTCCTAATCTCCATGGTATTATTCTTTTCTTATGCTTCGTTATAGCGCTCTTTACTTTTTCTTTCATCTCCTTCCAGATATCTTCCGTATCTGTTTGTGTACTCGCCCATCCTTCACATTTCTCATGATATTCTTTCCTCCCTTCTTCTGTCCAGTCGCTTCTTTCTAATTCTATTTCTTTCTTCCTTCCACCTGCCTTCATCACCTTTGGTCCCATCAACTCCACCTCCAGCGGAACATGATCCGATTCCGTTCTGATTCCTTCTTCCACCATATTTATTTCTTCTCCTGCTCTATCATTCCCTAGGACATAGTCTATAACCGATGATCCCAAATCTCCTATATAAGTCCATCCCCCTTCTCTTCCGAAACTCCCGTTTAGTATCGCCCATCCTCTTTCTTCTATTTTATCTATTAGTATACGTCCTTCCCTATTTATAACTTTATCTACCGAGTTTCTGGTCTCGCTCCTCTTTTCTATCTCTTCTTCCTCATTCATCGGTCCTCCTCTGCTTCCCGTTCTCGCATTGAAATCACCTCCTACTAGCAACCATTCTTCGTCCTCTTCTTGTATCTTCTCCCTTAGTGTATCCATCGTATCTTCCATCTTTTGACTGTATAACGTGATTATTCTCCATTTGTTTCCATTATATTCTACTTTTATTTCTGCCACTTCGTCGCTAATCTCCCTAGTCTCTACCAATTTCAAATTCTTGTTGACCGCTGTTATTATCCCTCCTTTTGCTCTTCCTTTTCTGTGTTCTCTTTTCGCTGGTATACAATTCCAAATAAATTTACTGGACAGTTTATTTTTAATCTTCCTCCATTTATCGTCCTCCACCCATGTCTCCACTAGTCCTATCACATCAAAATTTTCCAAATAATTCCATGTTTCCTCACATTTCTTAATTAGTCCCGCTACGTTCCAGAAGCATATCCTTAATCCCCCTTCTTTTTCCGCCTTATTTTCTTCTTCTCCCTCCTCTCTCACTCTCCCTCTCTCCCTCTCCCAGTCTTTACTCTTCTCTACTCTTTCTGAAAAACATCTCTGTTTTCCAGCCTTTCGGTGCTTTCATTCCATTTCTTTTCACAATTGTCTATCCATATTCTTTGGTATCCTACCGTTGCTTTCTTCCCCTTCTCTCTCTCCGCCTTTACTATACTCCATAGCTGCTTTTGTATTTGCCTCTCTGTTGCCGTCAGATCATCATCCATATATATCTTTCTTGCTCTTCCTATCTCCTTCCTCTTTGACATTATTTCTTTTTTATCCTCCCATCTATTAAATCTGACTAGCGTCATTTTGTATTCTCCCCGGCCAATTACCTGCACTTCATCCACTTCCACCTTTTTTTTGGAGATTTCTTCAAGTAATTTCACCATCCTCTCCCTTCCTTCACCTCCACTTTCTACTTTTATTCCTTTTACAATTATGTTATTCTTCCTTCTTCTCCTTTCGGCTAATTCAGCGTTTCTTTCCATCTCTTTCATTCTCTCCATTAGTTCTCTGCTCTCTAGCTTTTCGCCTCCGCAATTCTCCGCTTTTTGTGCTTTCTCCTCCAACTGTTTTATTCTGTTTTCTAAATTCGCTTTTTGCCCTTCCCAAAGCATTTCTCTCTTTCTATATTCCTCCCTCAGGACGTGTATTTCTTTCATTATCTCTTCTTTATCCTTCTTTTTTTCTCTTTCTTGTTCCTCCATTTTTTTTAAGATTTCTTTCAGCATTCTTTCCGCCTCCATGCCTTCTTCTTTCCCTTCCTCTCTTTTTATTTTGTTTGGCGGCGATCTTATTACCCTTTTTTCTTTACTAAAATTTTCCAGTATTTCCTTTTCGGCCCTTTCTGCTATTTCTTTTTCTTCCTCCCTTCCTCTTTTTTTTATGTATTCTACAATTGTTCCTTGGCTTCCTGTCCTATCTCTTACTCTTGACAGCTCCTCCGCTCTCGTGGGCCTGCCTCCTGTAGTTCTACCTTTTTCTATCGTCCCCTTCTCCTTCTCGTCTTTAGTATCTTTTTTCTTGCCTTCCCCCTCCTTCTCATCCATCTAAGTCTTCTTCTCGTTTTTGCTATCTCTTCAGCACCTCTTTCCTCCTGTCACTCTCTTCTTTATCGACGCGTGACGCCTCGCGGTGCTCTGGCTTCGGTTTCTCCGTGCTTGTTTCCGCTTCTATCACCTAACCTCTAAATAGTCGCAGCAACACAGAATCCCCGAAATTCGGCCGCAGCTCAGCCTCCACAACGCCAATTTATATCTGCAGTCCGTCCTGCATATCTGTGCATGCAAATTACCTGAAACAAATTCGCCCCACGGCGAAGGAACGGCAGTTAAGCTCGAAAAAATACTGCCGCGTTTGACCAACGTGTTTCTCTCTACTTACTCAGTACCGGAAACTTTCTTGAATTCTATTATATTCCTCAGTTTTATCTACCCCTATTTCATATATAATATTTTAAGATTTGGTTGATTAGGAAAATCTGAACAGGAAAAGTCATTAAGTACGACTCTTTTAAAGAATTTAAAATTTTAGATATCCCGAATTTTTTTTTCAAATTGAGTTGTAGCACAATGGCACATAGCCTATGTTACTCAGGAAGATATAAGTTATCCACCAGTGCAAAAATTTTTGAAATCGATTCAGTAGTTTCTAAGATTACCCTGAACAATGGTACAAACAAACTTTTCCCCTTTATATAATAGTAGAGATTACAGAAACAAAAAATGTAATTTATTCTTTTTCATATTTTTTAATAAAAAATTAAGGTCCACCTCCACCCATCCCCGTTTATATATGTACTGTCTATACACTGTGTACCTCTGGACAGCATTGTACTTTCCACGCAAAGCGAGATTTACCCTACCCCACCTTATTCTTACTTATAGAGCGAAGGTCTATCTTTGTATAGTTCGGTTTTCAAGTTTCCATGCTAACCGAGGCCCACCCACCCCCGCTTACATGTGTACTGTCTATGCACACATATCAGCAAATTACTTCCCGTAGCACTGACCCAAACTTGCAAATTTCTTAAACTTTTTTTGTTTATAACTTTTAAATAAGCAATGAGCGTCGATTAAGTTATAAGGAAAGGTTACTCAGGCTTATGTCGTTGACAGCATATGTCAAAGTCAAGGTCAACGGAGTTGACTAACCTAATTTATATTTTTACTTACAATTAGATGTATATGTATAATCAGTTATAAAAAGATCTGGTAAATTATGTTATATACTATGTATATAATTATATTTGAAATTTTGCGTGATATGATCTTATACAATATATACAATATTATCTTATACTCTTTTTATACAATATTCGACCAGATCTGTTTATATCTCTACTATTATATAAAGGGGAAAAGTTTGTAGCATTGTTCGGGGTAATCTTAGAAACTACTGAATCGATTTCAAAAATTTTTACACCGGTGGATAGCTTATGTCTTCCTGAGTAACATAGGCTATGTGCCATTGTGCTACAACCCAATTTGAAAAAAAAATCGGAATATCTAAAATTTTAAATTCTTTGAAAGGGTCGTACTTAATGACTTTTTCTGTTTAGATTTTCCTAATCAACCAAATCTTGAAGTATTATATATGAAATAGGGGTAGAAAAAACTGAGAAATATAATACTAAGAATTCAAAAAATTTCTAATAATAAAAGAGTTACCAATTTCTATCTAAAAAAATCTATGTGATTGCTCTGATTTCCGCAATTTTTTTTTATGGATAGAGTATATTAAAGGTAGGTTGGTATTGAATTTGACGAGAATCGGTGAAAGGGTTTCCGATTTTTGCCTTACCGATTTCTGCTTGAAAAGTGTATAAGTTATACATGTAATTTTATATAGAGTATTATTAAAGGAAGGTTGGTATTGAATTTGGTGATAACCGGTAAAAAAGGGTTCTTTCTTAATAAAATTTTGAATTTTTTGAGAAATCCGCCAATTTAGAGATATCGCGCTATAATTCTATTATATTCTTCAGTCTTTTCTACCTCTATTTCATATATTTTCCAACGTATCGTGATACATTATCAAAATGACATAATATGTGAAACCAGCAGCTTATAATGACAAGAGAGTGAATTGAAAGCATGTCAGCTTAGTAATTCCACAAACAGTTTTTCTGGAAAATCAATACATCAAACTTCGTACTGATTGTATTGATTTTCTCAGTACATGAGAAACGTCATTTGTCGGCGACACGCTTTACATGAATGCTTTGCATTTTGAGACATTTCGTGTTTTCGTAAGACAATTTAGAAATTATTATGAATATTTGTCGGCCATGCGAAGAGTATAAAAAGAAATAAAGTGTTATGGTTTTGAGATTGCTTGCTCGCGATATACACATAACCTCGATTTTTCACTTAAAAAACCAAGGGATAAAATCGGTAATCGGTAAGTGAAATATCGAGGTTCTGTGTACATCGCAAGCGAGCAATCTCAAAATTCCCGAAAAAACGCCCGGGTAAACCAAGGGATGATGTCGCTGATCGGTAAGTGAAATATCGGAAAAGCGGAAATGACTCAATAGTGTGAAACTCGAGTAGAAAAAGACCGGTTACGACATGTTTAATCCATGAAAACATTTATGCGGTCCGATTTGAAATTAGAGGCATTTAGTTATGATTCAAATCACGAATATTAATTTCATCCGAGAGTAATAATTGGGAAAATGGATGCAATATGTGATCATTGTCAAGCAAAAAAGTTTAAAACTTAAGCACCTAGAATGTGTTATTCATGCGGAAAAGTTAAACTACCGTCTTTAAATCAACCACCTGACACACTCCTTATGTTTGTCCACAATAAGGATATTGAAACACAAATGAAGTCGTTTTAAGAAAAACGATTCCCGAGCGAAGCTCGGGTAACCAGCTAGTATATTATATATATTTAATAATATCAAGCCGAATATAATTATATAAAGATAAGATCATATCACGCTAAATTTCGGATTTTATTATATACAAGATGTAACTAAAATAAGTGAATAAACTTCGGGGGCAAGCTCCTTACACCAAAATATGAAAAAAAGTTCATATCAACATACATATATCCGCAAATTCACTGTTACTGGCAATGAGATATAGCTCAAACAAATGTTTATTAATGGAAAATGAAAAAGTAATATTTATTATTATTTAATATTATTGATTTTTAATTTTTAATTACAACAAATGTTAAAAGTGTCTCCCATCCCGGGAAAAAATGATTAGATATAATCATATATAATTATATCTGGTATATATATAATTATATATAATTATATATGTTTTTATATGGGGTCATATCTAATTATACATGGCCACATGTGCAATCAGTGGTCCCACATACAACCAGATATAGCACCATATCTACTTGTATATAAATGTATATAATTTTATGTGAAGCCAGATATAATGATATGTGAGTAGTGCACTCTACATATAATTAGATATAGTATTATATACAACTATATATGCAGTCATATATAGCCAGATATATTAATGTGACTAATCTGGCGCTATATACAACTAGATATAGCACCATATCTAATCGTATATAAATGTATGTGAAGCCAGATATGATGATATGTGAGTACTGCACCCGACATATAACTAGATATAGTATTATATACAACTATATATGCAGTCATATATAGCCGGATATATTAATGTGACTAATCTTGTCCTATGTACAACCAGATATAGCACCATATCTAATCGTATATAAATGTATGTGAAGCCAGATAAAATGATATATGAGTAGTGCACCCTACATGTAACTAGATATAGCATTATATACAACTATATATGCAGTCATATATAGCCAGATATATTAATGTGACTAATTTGGCGCTATATACAACCAGATATAGCACCATATCTAATCGTATATAAATGTATGTGAAGCCAGATATAATGATATATGAGTAGTGCACCCTACATATAACTAGATATAGCATTATATACAACTATATATGAAGTCATATATAGCCAGATATATTAATGTGACTAATCTTGTCCTATGTACAACCAGATATAGCACTATATCTGTATAGATATAGATTCGCAAGTCACCATATATGCTGCAGATATTTAATCCTAAATTTAAAAATTTATTTGAATTGTTTTTATATATATTATAGATATTAAATTCAAAAATTCGTTACATAATATTATATAATTCAGTATTATAAAATAATATTGCAGGTCATGTGTGCGTATGGAACTTGCCCGGGAAAAAAAAATTATATATAATTATATATAAATATATATGATTATATATAATGCAATTATATATGAATTTTGTCTCTATATGATCATATATAATTATATATAATCATATATAATCATATATGACCATATATAGTCAATATATATTGGAAAAGAACTGTTAACTTCGATAATAAAGCATTGATAAATTAAGATGTATATTTTTTCAAAGGCTATAGAATCAAAAGTGAAATAATTTATTCCATATATTACAACTTGGCACTGCTTGACATGAGATAGTGCCGTGTCTCTTGATACCGTTTTTATACCACTGTCCGTCAAATTTTAAATACAAGAAACGAATCCTATCGAATATATATATTATATAAAAAGTTTCACATACATTTTGACATGATTATATATAAGTTCATATAATTTATATATAAAGTATATACAGGGTGTCACTGAATGTTTGGTACTTTTCTCATATTTAGATAGAGCGAGCCAAACTGAGTCGAAAAGTCATGTACCATTTTGCAATTTTCGCGATAGTTGATGAGTTATTAATGATTAAAAATCGCCGTATTGGCCCGCCCACCGCCAAATCCAAGCGCGCGGTGAGATGCAGCCGCCCCGCGGTCGGCGCGCGGGCAGTTGTTTACTACAAGCGGCGATGATGACACGGCGCGACGCACGAGCGGCGCGTAACGCCGGGCCCCCGTCCTGAGCGATGATAGTTTCTCGCCTTTTTTAAACAGAAATAAAATTTTCTAACATAGAAAAATTTTTTGTGCGTACGTGTGTACATACGTGTGTACATGCATACACACAGGAACATATCAATTGTACTGCTTAAAAAAGCGATTACTCAATTTACTTTTTTTCTTTTAGTAAGTAACGGTTGTCTTTAAGAAAGAATATTTTCTTGATGATAGTCTTAAAATGTACAAATTTTAGAAAGAGTCTTTATCATGTACTCGAAAGAAGAATTTATACTCCTTCAAAGAACATAATAAAATTTTATCAAAGAAAAGTCAAAATAATAAATAAAGTAATATGAGGACCCTCGAGATTAAAATAGGAGAAGTCAAGGCTATGAGGGTCAGACGCAGATCACAGTGCGTAATATCAGAAATAACTGATTTATTCGTCGTTTTGATACATTACATCGATCCGTACGTTTCGGCTCAGCTTTGAGCCATCTTCAGCGGTAGTTACAGAAGTTAAGTTACACGTTCTCCGTACCGTATGGTGAGTAGTTTACTGATTCAAAGTATCAGAAACATTGACCAATTGATCCATATCTTTAAATTTGTTTAATTAATATTGAGATATTAAAAAGATCCCTTAGAAAACTCACCATTCGGTCTGAAAAACGTGGAATACAGAGCCATGTACATAATGAATACTCTCTGCGAGAAGACTTGACGATCTTGTCGACACGACACACAATGATATGAAAGGTCTTGCAAGAAGAGGCATGTCGTAGGTCAACACACCGGCGAGGATTATAACAAAGCACGATTTGACACCGTCACAATATTACATGTAGGGGAGACCGGGGCCTAACCGTCGCCGGGGTTGAACCGTCAAATCAAATATCTCGGAACCTGTATATTGTGCGAACTCGCTATTAACATTGTAAACGCTGCTTATGGTACCCATGTGACCAACGGAGTTTCGGCAGGTTACCTGCCGTGTTATGATTTTTACGAGGGCAAACGTGTTTTCGGGAGGTGAAAGTTACATTTTCTGCGCGTGGAAATTTTGTAATATCTGCAATAATATTTGCTCTCCAAATCTCGAGGTACGTGATTATAAAGAGTAATGCATGCTGAACACGAATCCAGTGTAGTTTTTTCATTATCGTTGATGTCTAATATTTCGTGGGCGATCAAACCTAAAACTTGTGTTTGGGGTTAATCCGTCAGTAAGCAGTCCGGGTGCATTTCCAAGGCATTTCCGGGCATTTCCAGGCTCACTGCATATGGAATATGGATGAGACGGGAATTACAACCGTTCAGACACCGAATAGAGTCATCGGACGTCGAGGAGTGAAACAAGTCGGGCGAGTGACTTCTGCGGAAAGAGAAACCCTCGTAACTATTTTTTAATAATGTTTCGCATAAAAATTTTAAATAAATTTTTATATTTTTCTCTTAAAAAACAATTATTAAGATGTATCCTATCATTTTTCAGGATTAGATGTACGTATATGTATTGAAAATGCAGTGTGACGGTTAAACCTCGGCATTTTTGAGATTTCAATTTTTCCACCGTTGTCGTTTTTGCTCTATACCGGTTAAACAAAGCGACGTAGATAAAAATTTCGTATATAAATTTTGTAGCTAAAGGTTCACTCTTTACAGTGGTATACCATATTTAACTAAAATTATTTATTTTCTTGTTAAAAATCGGCACCGAAAAAAAACTGACGGTTAGGCCCCGGTCTCCCCTACCAATAGTAAAACCCCGATTTGCCAACGACCAAAGTTCATGAGCATGGATTACAATTTGCTCAAAACCGTGACATATGCATGATGCAAAAAATCCGTGTCATTTTGAGACGGTGTCAAATCGTGCTTTGTTATAATCCTCGCCGGTGTGTTGACCTACGACATGCCTCTTCTTGCAAGACCTTTCATATCATTGTGTGTCGTGTCGACAAGATCGTCAAGTCTTCTCGCAGAGAGTATTCATTATGTAAATGGCTCTGTATTCCACGTTTTTCAGACCGAATGGTGAGTTTTCTAAGGGATCTTTTTAATATCTCAATATTAATTGAACAAATTTAAAGATATGGATCAATTGGTCAATGTTTCTGATACTTTGAATCAGTAAACTACTCACCATACGGTACGGAGAACGTGTAACTTAACTTCTGTAACTACCGCTGAAGATGGCTCAAAGCTGAGCCGAAACGTACAGATCGATGTAATGTATCAAAACGACGAATAAATCAGTTATTTCTGATATTACTCACTGTGATCTGCGTCTGACCCTCATAGCCTTGACTTCTCCTATTTTAATCTCGAGGGTCCTCATATTACTTTATTTATTATTTTGACTTTTCTTTGATAAAATTTTATTATGTTCTTTGAAGGAGTATAAATTCTTCTTTCGAGTACATGATAAAGACTCTTTCTAAAATTTGTACATTTTAAGACTATCATCAAGAAAATATTCTTTCTTAAAGACAACCGTTACTTACTAAAAGAAAAAAAGTAAATTGAGTAATCGCTTTTTTAAGCAGTATAATTGATATGTTCCTGTGTGTATGCATGTACACACGTATGTACATACGTACGCACAAAAAATTTTTCTATGTTGTTAGAAAATTTTATTTCTATTTAAAAAAGGCGAGAAACTATCATCGCTCAGGACGGGGGCCCGGCGTTACGCGCCGCTCGTGCGTAATCATCGCCGCTTGTAGAAAACAACTGCCCGCGCGCCGACCGCGAGGCGGCCGCATCTCGCCGCGCGCTTGGATTTGGCGGTGGGCCGGGCTAATACGGCGATTTTTAATCATTAATAACTCATCAACTATTGCGAAAATTGCAAAATGGTACATGACTTTTCGACTCAGTTTGGCTCGCTCTATCTAAATATGAGAAAAGTACCAAACATTCAGTGACACCCTGCATTAATATGATATCGCAGAGTTTATATTAAACATTTTAAACATTTACGTTGTTTCAGCATTAACTTGATAAGGACCCAAAATAGAGGTCGAAACGTCGTTATAATTTTAAATTATTTGCCAGTCAGGCCGACTAATAAAAAGTTTATATTATTTCATCACTGGCGAAAGATTATTTTTGAATTAAACATTTTTATTCAAAATTAATGATTGCTTTACAAAACGATTTTTTTATATTATAATAAATTTTATTACATAAATTTTTTATTACATGACTTATTTTATCACATATTATTGAAGATCAAACGAACTGACCTGTAAGTGAAGTAGTTCGATCGAAATTGTATGAAAGGCCTCGTTCGAAAAGATTACAACATGTAGTACCTCTTCGAGGTGCTAGGAGTCACAACGTTCAGATTTTAAAAAGCCCGCTCACTCTGGGAGCGCCCCGTTTTCGTCATTTTCTTTTAGAGTAAGCGAAGCTAAACCAGAAAAAAAAGATCACCTGCTTCGTATAGGGTGGAGAAAGCAGAAAAACAAATTTATTTTTCTAACAATATTTAAACAATTTGTTTAAATTTGGGTGGGTATGTAATCTTTTCGAACGAGGCCTTTCATATAATTTCGATCGAACTTCACTTACAGGTAAGTTCGTTTGATCTTCAATTATATTTCAGGTCTCGTTCTCAAGATTACAACATGTAGTTATTTAGACCTCATGTAATCTTTCTGCTCTTTCTGGTCAAATGTTCACTCTACTTGTTTTTATAAAATATCTTTTAAGATATTTATTTTTTGCAATATAGACAGAAATATACTAAAAATAATACTGAATATATAATCTGAATATAATCACTTACAAACTAATGAAATATCATTAAAACTATTTAACTACAGCTCTTGCAAAAGAAAAATTCTTCGATATTGGTCGATTATAAAATTTAACGAACACTGTTGAACCTTCTGACCAACCTGCAGCTTTCCTGATAGCCTCAAGGTCAAGTCCATTTATAAAAGCTGCTGATGACGATGCATGTCTCGTCGAATGAGATGAAAACACACTAATATCAATACCACATTTTTGTAAAACCCTCTTTATCCACCTGCTAATTGTTTAAGCTGTTACTCTTTTATGTGGCTTATTTATTGAAATAAATAAATGTTTAATATTTTCTCTTAATTTAGTCGTTACTCTCAAATACTGAATCACAGTGTTCGCAATACAAAGTTCTGGCTTTTCCTTAAAAAAAGGCAAATACAACAGTGGTCTAGCTTTCCCTGGTCTATCTGTTTTTGTACGCTCTATAATTCTTATTTCTAAACCTTCTTTGGTTTCTTTTATATTATTTACCTCAATTGCCACTAAAGTTTGTGCTCTGCTCGCAGTACTAACGCTAACAATATGATTGTCTTTTCTGTTAACTCTTGTAGATTAACAGAAAAGTATATATTTGTTCCGCCAATAGTGATTAACAAGAAAAACTCTATTTTTAATCGACAACGTTTGGCAATATCATGACGGTTCGACCATTGGTTTTGGTCGGATTAATCGTCACGTTTCGACCATGGGATTTGGTCTTTTCTAAATTTAGAAAAGACCAAATCCCATGGTCGAAACTAGGGCTGTGGCTATCCGGATAAAAATTATTCAAATATTCGGATAACGGATATAACGAATATTCGTTATCCGGATCATCCGATATCTGAATATTTAAATAATCTGTAACAAAATGTTCGAATATCTCGGATATCCGGATTGTGCAGATATCCGGATAATGCGGATATCCGAAAATAGCGTAGATATGCGGATATTCGGATAATATATGAACACTGTTCTTTCGTGAACACGTAGATATTGCACAATGTCAGATTTGTTTGCAATCTGACCGATGAGCATTGTATTCTTCTTAAAGGGGTATTCGCATTCGAAGCGTCGAAAAATAGGCGTATTTCACAATTTTTTTGCGGGAGCCTAATGTATTGGCTACTTACAAGGATTTTACATGGATTATATCTACCTCCAAGGAGCTACTTTTGTTTTACCTACGTAATGAGAGGGCCATGATTCCTTAATCTCCTGGAAATTAACAAAACTTTGCTTCGTGGGGACGGATGAAGACGCATATCTTGTTTATGTTTTATCATAGTTTCACACAGAGTCATTTAATGTTTTGCGAAAATGACAATTGATCACATGGCCGAACTGTTTCGCATATCAAGAGACACGGTAGTGTCTCGCGCCAAGTACGCGTTTCATACACGCAATGCGCTGACCCAAGCAGAACAGAAAGTCAAGATGTTGTCAAAATAACGACAAAATTATTTATTTATTTAGTCGACCATACATGCCTTTTCAAGTCACAGCAAGTATTAGATAATGCACAGAAAAGAACAAGGTTCACTGTAAGAAAAACAAAGACTAGCATATATATAAAAAAGGAAAATAAAAATCTCTTTTATTTATTTACTCTTTTAGACAATTCTATTTCAGTAGGTTTCTCAGATTCTAAAGTTATTTAGCTGAAAAACAAAAAGGTTGCTATTCTAACATAAAAAAGCAAAAAAATTTCAGACAACAAAAATAATTAATTAATTAGAGTTAATTAGAGAAAATTATTGAAAAAGATAGATTAGTGTAACTCAACCAGACATTATAAATTAATTGATGAAAAACTGGACTATTTAGGATTACTTAGGTCAAATAAGAGACCTATTTTGGTGCAGAAATATTAAATGAGATACATTCTCTGGTAACAAATAACTTCGTTTCGCCGAGACAATATTTTCTGCAGTGGAAAACACCCTTTCCGCTGTAGCAGATGAGGCGGGAATGCACAAAAGCTGGCGGGCTATTTTAGCCACTGCTGGGAAGCATACTTCATGTGCCTTCCACCAAGCGCACAGATCAAGATTATGGTCAATCTGAGTTTCCGCGACGTATTTGGCAAAATCATCACCCTCATGATTTTCGTCCATTCCGAGGAGGAAATCCACGACCGTCAAGCCTTGACGCTGCTCGTTGCCATTAGGTGTGGCTAAATGTCCATGGTTTAAATTAGTGCGCCTTTGCACTTCTGTGTGTATAGATGAGCGTACACTTTCAGATGGTTCCGCTGTCAACTTCTTATGTCGAGGATCGAGTAAAGTGGCCATTTGCATCGCTGTCACTTCATTGTTAACGTCAATATTTTCCATCTTGAATCGATCAGTGAGGTCTAAGGCCGCTCGAACTTTAAAAGTTCTTTGTAAAGAACTGTCATCGTTCTTTAACAGTAAATGGCGATTGATTAAATTGTAGATAATGGGACGCACTATACTCACAATCAGTGTGATGGACTTTTCGGCGCATAAGATTGTGGTTGCTTGTTGGAATGGTTTTAGCAATACTGTAAGCTGCATAATTTTTACCCACTCTGCTTCGCATAGCTCTAACTTAGCAGCAATTGCCGACTTGAATACGGACCGGTCACTTAAAGCTGCCATAATGCCGGATCGCAAAGTTTGAAGTCTATCTAACATAAAGAATGTGGAATCCCAACGTGTCGGACATCTCTGCATCAGTCGCAATGTTGGCAATCCGAGACTTTTCAGCTTATCCTCTAGAGCGGTTGTTCTGCTATAAGAATGCCGGAATGCACTAACAATTTCTGCTCCTTTCTTTATTACAGACACACATTCTGGTGCTTCTAAGGCTGTATTGACAGACAATTGTATGGTGTGTGCTGCACATCGTACACTGAGCATACCGTCCGTATCGCCTAGTTCTTTAGCTGCCTTAACAATATTACTAGCATTGTCATGTACAAGTCCGGTAACTTTGTTAGTTAAATTCCATTCTTGCACAACCTCGCGAATTGTTTTCTGCAAATGTTCAGCAGTGTGGCTCTCAGTCATTTCTCTCGTCATCAAATTGACGGTGTGTGGGATCCAGTTGTCATCAAGGTAGTGTGCTGATAATGTTATATAACTGTCATTTGCCTTAGACGTCCACGCATCTGTTGTAATGGCTACAGCGTCGACTTTATCTAATGTGGTGCGCACCTGTTCCGCTGCCTCGTTGTACAAAGTGCGCATTCGGTTGGCAATCGTCCTTCTTGAAGGTACTTTGTAACCTGGAACACTGATAGCCATGAACTGAATAAAACCTTCATTCTCTACAATCGATGTTGGGAGCATGTCGATCGCAATCATTTTGCAAATAGCCATGGTGATATCCTCTGCACGTCTTGAATTCACAAGTTTTTTCGTTGAAATAATATTTTGAGATGTAGTGAAGCGCCTTTTCTTGCTTTTAGGTTCTGACTGCTCACATCCTTGGTCTAGGCCATTAGAACTCGAGTCAGAATCGCTCATGGTTTGCCTGGAAACCAGTAAAGTTTTGAAATTTTTATATTCTAAATTTATAGTAATAACTTTTTATCTAAATTGTGAATCGATCTGAAATTTAGTCCCGAACTTTAAAAGAGAATACAAAATATGAGATATATATACAGATATTAAATTTTATCAACTTCGTAGCATTTTGACAAACTTTCCAGAACATCCTTAAGGAATATACTGTTTTAACATTGAAAAGGGAAACATCAAAAAACGTTGAATGGTATCGAAAATACGGCAGCGTTAAAAATAAAAAACTTACCTGTGAATACGTGACGATGAAGCTCCGAGCACTACTTTGTGTTTCGTATTATAATAGTTCCACAGACATGTCGTGGAACCTTTATGAGACAGTTTTGACTCACAGTACTTGCATGCCGCCTCGCTATTGTCGGCTGATGGCATGAAATGCTCCCACACTTTACTTTTCCCCATCGCTGAAAGATTCAGATGTTCTAACTTTTGCTGCGTGCTCAGTTTCTATCCAGAATACCGATTGAAATAGTATTAACTAGATTTCAAATCTTTGTATGGCTGTTACTGGTCTCTCTACACCAAGTGCTTGCTAATGGTCGTGCGCCTATGCCGCCTATACGACACTGCTGTAATAGACGCTCGACCAAGGTGAAATCAACAAATACGTAGCACAAATGAATACGTAAGTCGAGAAGTGTTATGTTGACATAATAAAATTTGAAGTTTAGCATGATAGCCGCATATAGTAGAATTAAGGTTTTCAGTTTTCTACTTGTAGAGAAATGTACCCAAACAGACCACATTTGTCTCCGCAAAGCATGAAGTTTTCTTCCTGCTTTCCACCAACGCAAAGTATGCATATCTGCGTGCGCATTATTTTAATATCAGAAATATTCGGATAATACGTATGTATATTCAAAATATCCGAATAATACGGATAGCGTGTTATTCGGATAATACGAATAACCAGTTATCCGAATAACCGAATAGTTATTATCCAAATATTCGGCTATTCGAATAATTTTTATTTTAACTGGTTATCCGAATATCCAAATATCCGGATATCACGAATATTCGAATTTTAATCGCACCACTAGTCGAAACGTGACGATTAATCCGACCAAAACCAATGGTCGAACCGTCATGATATTGCCAAACGTTGTCGATTAAAAATAGAGTTTTTCTTGTCTTGTAGATTAAGTCTACTTAAGGGAAACCATGTCTTAACTTTATCTAATACTATATTTGTATCCCACGTAGATGCATAGCGTGCATTTATCGACCTTAGATTTGCTACACCTTTTAAAAAACGACCAATAATCGGATCTTCTCCGATCTTATTAAGTGAGATTAGTGAGATTGCACAGCGGTGTGAGTTTAGGGATCCATAGGAAGCCCCCTCCTTGTATAGAATTGTTAAAAATTCTAATAGATCATTAGTCGTGGTCACAAAGGGATCTTTTTTCTTCTCTATGCAAAAATTCCACCACTTTTTTAACGATGAGTTATACTGTTTAAGCGTATTTTTCAACAACGATGCGATTAATATTTCTATGCAATCTGTAGGCAGGTTTCTCCTTAAATAAGCTTCCCTGAGACAATGCCTGATAGTAGTGTAAAGTTCTGCGCCATTGGATGTATCATTGACCTGCAAGGCGATAATAGTAGTCGTCGTGATGGTTTGAATACAAGAGGTTTTTTTTCTAGCAACTTCCTAAACATTGGGTACCATGCTTGAGCTTTCCAATCTGGTACTATAAGAATTCCTCTCGCTTTATCCTGAATTATTTTATTTAATGTTCGCAAAATCATGGAAAATGGAGGAAAAGCATAAAAGTAAAATTCAGACCAACAAATCGAAAAAGCATTAATTGCCCAGGCATCTGTTTCTGTAATCCAAGAATAAAACTTTTGACACTTTGTATTAAAACTAGTCGCAAATAAATCTATTTCTGGAACTCCAAATATATTTGTACTCTCATTAAAAGCATAATCAGCTAGTTCCCATCCAGTATCCACATTTTTTAAACGAGATAATCTATCCGCTACTAAATTTTGTTTTGATGGTATGTGTTCCGCGTGTAGCCAAATGTTGTTTTTCTCTGCCCAATGCCATATCTGTGTCGCTATTGTATTAAATCTTTGATATTTAATGCCTCCCATTTTATTAATGTAGGCGATAGCTGTGGTGTTGTCTACCCTCAATAAAACATGACAGTTTTTAATTTCTGCTTCAAAAGTAATGCTAACCAGTGTTACGTTCTGCGAACTCCACGATTTCCTTTTTTCGCGGAAATTCCTATTAAGCGCTTAAGATATCCCTTAAGGTAGGGATGAGTAAACTGAGCACGGACGGTTATCGATCGGCGAGTGAGCTTCGATCTCCTCACATTCCCTTTTTACGATCAACCACCTATTTGCTTGGGCAACTAAAGGCAACCCTCCAGATGACAAATTACTGACGGACGGGGCATATGGCGACCAGATTCTCATCAACCTTGTCGGGCCCATAACTATAAACCCGGCGACACGCGTAAAAGGGGGCCTTAATTCCAGACAGGGGTTGATGGGGATTTGTATTATATCACGCGAGTAGCTCAAATTACCCGCGCGATGCTCCGGCAAACAGGAACGAAATCTAACACGTGGTTTTAGAAATCTTAAGAGCACGTGGCGGAAGTTTCTGTTTGCACTTAGCAATAAAACTGCAATAAAATTGCACTTAAGATTAGAAGAATATGGATCGTCTGTCAGTAATTAGAGCAGGGTCGCGAGGGACCCTAATAAAAAGAGAAATCAGCGATAGTTAAAAACAAATGAGTCACTGGAAGAATCGCTGAGTTACACCCCCAACAAGACAGTGGGGGCCTTACGAGGGGACTCACCAATGGAAAACCGGAAAAATCGATAACCGTCTTTAGCTTTCTAGGATAGGCGAAAACTGAAGAATCCACCTCTTGGGTGAAGACCAACCCACCCAATGAAAAATCCTTTAAACCCAAATTAGAAGAATTCCACCAACCAAAGGTCCCAAAAATGAAAACCAGACACATCCCACACAAAATCCACCCCTCCCATCCTTTGAACCTTTCTATATAAATCGCGACATCACGAAACTCGCCGCTCAGAACAATTCTCTCAGTCTCCCAAGCTTTGGTCTACGTATTGTTCGGTACTATAATCGTGATCTCATTCGTTTCAAGTCACGATTCCAAGTTTAAAGTCAGTGGAAGAGATCCGACGAAACATCAGTCGCCCCGACTCACCCACCGACGAGACCAACGGCCATTTCGGGAGAATTCCAACGATCAAGAACTCATCAAGTAGTAAGTCTCGTAATTCCCTTCTTTTTTTCGTGTTATCGTCCCCCTTCTCAAGTGGTCTATCGATTGTTGGATCCCCGGGAGTTTATTATAACGAGTCTACTAGCATCGTGGCTTTGGATCGATCGGTGTAGGTATTGGATTCCCGGCAGTCGTTGGCGTTGTCGCGGGTCTGGCTGACTTGTCCGCCTTTGACTCCCGGCGTCTTCGTCGCTGTCGCGGACTCAGCCGGTCCACTGACACCTTGAGCTCGTGGTAGATTGTTATCGTGGGTTTGGGTCGATCGGTGTAGGTATTGGATTCGCGGCGGTCGTTGGCGTTGTCGCGGGTCTGGCTGACTTGTCGGCCTTTGACCCCCGGCGTCTTCGTCGCTGTCGCGGACTCAGCTGGTTCACCGACCCCCTGAGCCCGTAACAATTTCCTTGTTCATTTTTGTATGCTTCCGACCGGGTCCGAGGGAGATCGACCACTAAATAAATAAAATAATTTTAGTGGACCCGAAGGTTCCACCCCTTCAAGGACAGAATCTCCGCACGATCAAGCGGAAGAGAAATCGACAGAACAAACGGGCGCAAAGGGGACTTGACTTCCCTCAGGAGTCAGTCAACGCAGGTCCTCCGCGACTCCCCACTCCACCGCCTCCTCCAGCTTTTACGGAGGAACCCTGTTCGTCATAGGAGAATCGCCCCGTGTTGCACTTTCTCGCCCTGTCGTCCTACCTTCTCGCCCTGTTGCCGCACCTTCTCGGCCTGTTTGTCGCGTGGACCCTTTTCGCGTGGTCCCCGTCAACCCCGATCCCGCCCCCTTACTAGAACCTCCCGATTCCCCCTCCTCTTCCCGAAGTCCGTCCCCGACCTCCTCGACCGCCTCGACTCTCGATCTTGAGGAAGTAGGCGATCCTGAGATCGTAACCTTAGATTGATAGCTATAAAATTAAGTTTTACTTATTACAATTCTCATATGCTTTACTTCATCGATTAACATACACACACACACACACACACACACACACACAGCAAATTCATGTAACTTCAATCCTAAAACTAATTGTAATAATAGCGGGCAGGATGTGCATTTTCAAGTAGGTATCCCCTTAGAAATCTTGCCCGATCACCCCCGCACTTATGTAACACCCGCGAGAAGTACACACATGTACCTTAAACATACACTTCCATTGTAAAATGCTTTCAATCTACCGTTTAATTTGCCTAGTTCTCACCTATTGTAATATCGACAGATTACTTAACTTAAATTTATAATAAATGTTTTATTTATGTTAAATACAAATTTCCATTTATTTATAATCTAAGACCTAACCCACTACTCCTCTCCCTCTCGAAATCGCACGAGGTCCGATCCTGAGTTAAAGGGATTGAATTCCCTGACTCGAAAGAGGACCGACGATCGCACCGCTCACGGAAGCCGTCCTACCGTCCCTACGGACGGTGACCCTTCCTGAGCCATCGAAAGTGCGTTCGGCTCGCGCCACGCGCCTCAGAGCGTGTACCTGCGAGCGATATTCTTAAGCGTCTAGTTGCGTCCTTCCTTACCCCGACCCCTCTGGTTAGCCTTTCCCTCGCTTCCCAGTTTTTCTTACCCTAATCCTGGGGTTGGACGTAACACCAGATTGCCTTCAGTTCTAATAAATTTATGTTCTCGTTTTTCCTTTTCCGTCCAAAATCCATGAATTTCCTTATTCTCTAATACCGCTCCCCAACCTGAAGTTGATGCATCTGTAAAAATTACTTTGTCTATCGATGTGTTTTTGAAATTGGCAAACGCTTTGGGAAGATTTTTTTCCCACCAGAGTAATTCAGTTTTTACTCCCCCCGAAATTGGCATTTTTCCTTCGTAATCTATACCATTAAAAATCAAAGCTAACTCTTTTTCTCTTTCAAGCGTCTTAATGTGAGCCCAACCATACTGTACTCCAGGGCACGCTGCACTATGGGACGTTTCGCCTATTTTTTGGCCAAAATATCAAAGATTCGTTTTTATGAGATGAACGTCTGTATATTGGGGTTTTTGGGGTCGCTGATTTCAAATATGACATTAAAAATTAGAAATACAAAATGGCGGATCCAATATGGCGCCCAAAATATTAAAAATTGCTTGTTTTGCATAAAAATGAAACCTGGGGGGTTTCTAAGGGGTTTTCGAGGTCGCTGATTTTGAATATATGACTTTAAAAATTATAAATACAAAATGGCGGATCTAATATGGCGCCCAAAAATATGAAAAACTGCTTCTTTGCATAAAAATGAAACCTAGGGGGTTTCTAAGGGGTTTTCGAGGTCGCTGATTTTGAATATAACTTTAAAAATTATAAATATAAAATGGCGGATCCAATATGGCGCCGGAAAATATAAAAAATTGCTTGTTTTGCATAAGAATGAAACCTAGGGGGTTTCTAAGGAGTTTTCGAGGTCGCTGATTTTGAATATGACTGTAAAAATTATAAATACAAAATGGCGGATCCAATATGGCGCCCGACAAAATTATAAAATTGTCGATCAAAACTTGAAATTGAAAATGACTGTTAAACTTATTTATTAATAACGACTTATTCAATATTTTTGTCTTCTATATCAAGATCGTCTAAATGAAATACTATATTTTCAAGCTCAAAGTTGCACTCGTCTTCGTCTTCAGTTTCGCTAGTAACATCTAAAATATCATCATCTTTTAAATTAATGTCAATGTCTGTATCATTAATAACTAATAAATCTATAACCTCTGGTGGAAAATGTTTACGCTTTCTTGTATTAATTCTTTTTTGTAAGCTAATACTTGAAATTACAATATCGGAACTTGCTAAGGCACGTTTAAACATCTATCAAATTATCAACTCTACTTGTTTTTTGTGTGTATATTCATCCATTCTCCTCAGTGCTGCTCGTTCATCCTAAATTTCATCGGGTAAGGGTTTATTTACAGCACCGGGGCTCTTCCTTACCCTCCATTTAGGAATCATCACGAGTAGGCTGTAGCCCTTTACCGGAGATCTTAAAGATTAGGAATGGATGACATACCCACATGGCACGAAATACACATATTTACATCATAACGATTGCATTTCTTCTATATACTTTGCATTTCTTCTATATACTTTCTATATACATTTATTTTGATTTCAAATTAGAATTTAGCGAACTCAAAAACCCCTCGGACACCGCTTACGTTTCATAGATAGATAGATAGATGAAAAACAAGTAGAGTTGATAATTTGACAGATATGTTTAAACGTGCCTTAGCAAGTTCCGATATTATAATTTCAAGTATTAGCTTACAAAAAAGAATTAATACAAGAAAGCGTAAACATTTTCCACCAGAGGTTATAGATTTATTAGTTATTAATGATACAGACTTTGACATTAATTTAAAAGATAATATTTTAGATGTTACTAACGAAACTGAAGACGAAGACGAGTGCAACTTCGAGCTTGAAAATATAGTATTTCATTTAGACGATCTTGATATAGAAATGGAAGACAAAAATATTGAATAAGTCGTTATTAATTAATAAGTTTTAACAGTCATTTTCAATTTCAAGTTTTGATCGACAATTTTATAATTTTGTCGGGCGCCATATTGGATCCGCCATTTTGTATTTATAATTTTTAAAGTCATATTCAAAATCAGCGACCTTGAAAACCCCTTAGAAAGAAAAATGAAACCTCCTAGGTTTCATTTTTATGCAAAGAAGCAGTTTTCATATTTTTGGGCGCCATATTAAATCCGCCATTTTGTATTTCTAATTTTTAATGTCATATTCAAAATCAGCAACCTCAAAAACCCTTATATAACGTCCCACTGTGATATCGCTTAGCATAATCACGAACTTGTTTAGAAAAAAATAGTCGATTGTCTTTACTTTAAAAAATTATATCTCCCGGAGGCGGTTCTAGGCGGTGATTTACGAAACGGTTTTAGGAAGAGTAGAGTCCCACCTAATATTCAAGCCAAAGATCGCCTTGTTATTGTTTGTTATTCGGAAGTTCTAGTCTTTTAAACATCAGAAACTGATAAAATCATTACTTTTTTCTAATTCAAGTTTAAAGTTCTCTCCTCCAGAATGGCCAAAGCTTAATTTATTCTTATTATTTTTAAGCTTTAACTTATGCTAAAAAAGTATTTCAAGCAGTGATTTGTACGTCTTCAACATTGGAGGAGAAAAAAAAGATCAAAGTAACAATAATCTTTCGTGATTTCAAGGTACATTTTTACACACTTTCGAACACAAAATGCGACAGAAGAAATACTTTGCGTGGAACAAATGATCTTAAATTTTCCCCGTGTCTCACTAATGTTTATAGAAACTTTTCCAATCGTTAAACATTACGAACTTCGACTTTGATTTTTGCCATTTTTGGCCAGAAAATAGGCGAAACGTCCCATAGTGCGCTGTTCGGCCCACGCTGGACAGAACTCCAGCGTGTGCTGCGCCGTGTCCCGCTCCTCGTCGCAGTGGTGACATTCCGTGGTGGCTTCCTTCCCAATGCGACACAGGTACTCACCAAAACACCCATGTCCAGTGAGCACCTGTGTCGCGTGATATGACAGCCTGTATCTCCGACTGCCCAGCCAGTCCGCTAGGCAGGGTCGGATGGCGTCGACGCCGCGACGGTCCTCTTGCCGGCAAGAGCCGGGTTGGCAAGATACTCTTGCCACCTTCTCACTAGGACCGTCCTTTCGTGGAGCCTGATGGCCTGACGCGCTCTGTCCGGGATTGGTACCCCCCTAGCTCGCAGCTCCCTCGTACGCCGGTGTACCTCGGCGTACTGCCGCGCTCCGAGCTCCAACGGGGAGGAGCCCGGACAGGGTCGTCGCCGCCACATGAGAGACCGTGCGATACGCGCGTGACACTCTCAGGGCTACCGCGCGCTGCACTCGACGCAACTGCATCTTGATGCGCGCGGAGCCCTCCGCCGCTGACGTCCACACTGGGGCGCCATATAGTGTCACGGCGTGCACGGTCGCGGCGTAAAGCCGGCGAGCACGACCGCTCGCCCCTCCCAGGTTTGGCATGAGCCTTCCCAGGCTATTGGCCACACCTTGCGCCCTGGGAGCCAGGCGAGCGAAATGCTCACCGAAGCTCCACGTGCCATCCAACCAGAGGCCCAAGATTTTCATTTGGGTCCCACGGGGATACGGGTTCCTTTCACAGTTATGTGGACCCCAGGTGGCTTCCCCTTAGAACAGTCATTAGAATACACCGCCTTTGTTTTTTGGGGAGCCACCTTGAGGCTTACCCTTTTCATGGCAGGCACCATGATGGCCAAAAGTTCCGCCATCCGTCCCGCAAGAGCATCAGCCTTCGCAGCCCCTTCCTTACCCGGGACCTCTATTAGGAGGGCCCCGGTTTGGGCCCTCCTAGGCTTGAGGCCCCCTTCTATCCCGAGGTCCTTGAGTGAAATACGAAGGCGGGCCTCCTTCATTAGGTTCTCATAATTACCTTCAAGGCTGGTCAGAGTGATAGCCGCTGTGCGGGGCTGCTTTCTTTTTCCAGCCTTGACTATCAGCTCGGCCGCATTTTTCCTAGTCGATTTCGTTGGAGCGGCCTTGGTGGCAGTACCCTTTTGTACAGGGCTTTTGTTGCCACCAACCGCTTTACCCGCCGCATTCGCCTTGTTCCCTTGCCTTGCCTTTCCTCTTCTAACCACCGTAGCCCACGAGTCCTGTTGGACTTCGGCAGCATTTTTAGAGGAAACAGGGACAGGTGCAGTCTTACTGACCTGCGTTTGCGTCTTGCCTGCAGCACCAGGGCCCTTCAACCCCGGGTTGCTGGCTCTGGAGTTTCCAGCGGGTCCCTTCAACGTTGTCACCAGGGGCTTCGACTTGTCCTTGCCCTTGATGCTCGCTTCCTGTCTCTTCTTGCCACCCGCGTTCGCAGCTTCCTGCTTTTTCCGAACATCCTTCGAGGTAGTTGGTGCGATCCTCTCAGTCTGACTTGGTTTGCTTGGAAGAGCCATACCAAGTCTCGACATTAAGCTCGTAAACATTCCCTCCATCTTATTGGAGAGGGTGTTTAGGAGTCTCTCCTCCAACGGCTGTACAATACTACAGACTGCCCGTTCACTGTGGGCCTGAGTACCGCCGGCATTCCCTTCCTTATTAATTCGGCTAGTATTTCTAGCCTGTTAGGTTCACTTCGCTTAATAGCTTCAGCAGCTTCTCGCTCCTCATCAGAAGAATCGTCGATTATTTGCCTGGCCCTACGCTTGCTAATGCGTTTCCCGACTGCAGGGCGAATATCGCCCGGAATCTCGTCTATCTCCATCGGTGTATCCCTCCTGGAGGACAACGTTTTCTCCACTAATTCTCGGAGTTTTTTGTTGTCCTCTCGTAGGGTTGTTATTTGGACACGGAGCACTTCGAGTTCCGCATCTCTGGCTAACCTGTCGTCCTGGCCCATCCGAATAATCATCTGCATGACGGCCGCAGTAATGGTAGCGGCCGCACTATTAAGATGGCCTTTGTCCGTACCTCTGAGGTTTCCAGCAGTGGAGCAAACTTTGTCTACCACTCTGATAGCCTCCAAGATCCTACCTGGAAGATCTACTGTGGGAGCCATTTTCAGCTTCTCAAGCATTTGAAGTTCTTTTTTCTTTCTGTTCTGGGAGAGGTTAGGAGCTAGGAGCTACCGACGGGTCCGCCAACTCCCTAATTCTCTTCTCCTCCTTTTCCCTCTCCTTTCTAGCTAATACAGTTTTCTTAACCTTCCACTCTCCTGTAGTGATCGATCTCCCTCGCTTTCTGTCCGTGTCCTTAATCCACAACTTTCCGTCCGCTGGATTTACATACACAGACGTGTCGGACACATCCGAGTCCGGTTCAAGGGACTCAACAGACACCATCGTATCAGTAAACTCTGATCTCAAATGCTTAGATCTAGCCTCCTTCAGAGCCCCGTTTGCGGACTCCAGAGCTTTGTTCGAGTTCTCCATGAACTCGTCTATCCTCGACCTCCTGAGTACTACTCTTGGAAAAGCGGGGACGACGAAGATATGGTCTCCATCCTTGCTCGTGCTAGGCTTGCCTTTTTGAGATACAGGGAAACTCCTCGCGATCTCGAGGCCTTTACCCCAGCACTCTTCGGCCCTTCGGCCGACTTCTTCACGTTCCTGGAAGGCTGCTTCCTCCCCACCTCTTTGGCAATAACCTCAGAGGTATTCGGAAGAGTCGTGCCCTCCGTCTCCGCCATCACTACGTCTTCGTCGTTTGTTTTGGTAGGATATATCATTTTTAGTTTTGAACCCCAACCCGCCACGGCTCCGCCATCCAGGAACATGCCCTCACCGACCGACCAGGACTCCTGGCCGGCCGGGCCTCGAGTTCCCCCGAGGGGATGGCTATGTCTCTGGCCCCCGGAATAAACATCGGGGACACTGGACTCCTGCCTCCTACTGACCCGTGGGCGGAGCAAGCTCCCTCCCACGGGCTTTCGGGGGTCCCGGGCCTCCGACAACCCGGGCACCGTAGCGGGCGCCGCCACGCGGGGTACCCCACGGACGAAGGAGGTCGCACCCCCTCCATCGCCTTGCCCGCCGTGGCGACCAGCACGTTAGCCGCTGCCGCCGGCCGAGGTAATCTCCGCACCGACGGCAGACCTCCTACTCCGGTGGCCGGGTTCGGGAGGGATGCGAACTCCGACCACCGGAGTTATCGTACGCGCTGCCGGCCCTTACGTCCGGCAGCTAGACCCACCGGCCCCGACCTCGGAATATATCCGAGCGGCCCGGTGAGTCTCCCACCCAGGTCGCCTGGCCCCGACCTCGGAATACGTTCGAGCGGCCGCATTTTTTACGGTGTCCAACTGCACAGGCCGTATTTTTTACGGTGTCCAAATGAACCGTGTCCAAATAAACGGTGTCTAATTGATCGTGTCCAAATTATCGTGTCCAAATGAACGGTGTCCAAATGAACGGTGTCCAAATGCATTGTGTCCAAATGAACGGTGTCCAAATGCACCGTGTCCAAATGCACCGTGTCCAAATGAACGGTGTCCAAATGAACCGTGTCCAAATAAACGGTGTCCAATTGATCGTGTCCAAATGACCGTGTCCAAATGAACGGTGTCCAAATGTACCGTGTCCAAGTGCAGGCCACTCCCATTTCTCTACGGCAGCGACCTTTTCAGGGTCTGTAGAGACACCCTCAGCCGAAATTATATGCCCCAAATACTTTACTTTTTTTCCAAACACATTTCTTAGGATTTATCTTTAAATTTGCCTCTTGTAAGCGTAAAAATACTTTTTCCAAATTCTCTAACATTTCCTTGAAACTCTTTGAAAAATTATTCTTGAAAAATTATTATGTCATCTAAATAAACCAAGCAAATTTTAAATAATAAACCTTGTAAAACTTTTTTCATTAAGCGTTCAAAAGTTGCTGGGGCGTTACATAAACCAAAAGGCATCACCGTGAATTGCCAGAGTCCTCTGCCGAACGAGAAGGCCATTTTCTCTCTATCCTCAGAACGAATTTTAATTTGCCAATACCCACTTTTCAGATCCAAAGTACAAAACCAAACGTTACCTGCTAGCTGATCAAATATATCGTCGACTCTGGGGAGGGAATATGAATCCTTTTCCGTCAAAGCGTTTACAAACCGATAATCCACACAAAGTCTTATCGTTCCATCTTTTTTCCGTCCCAGTACTACGGGGGAAATCCAGGGGCTATTTAATTCCTCAATCACTCCGCATGCCCTCATTTCCTCGATAACTTTATCCACCTCCCCTCTCATTTGAAAAGGCATCCGTCGGGGTACCTGCTTTCTGGGGAGAGAGTCTTGCACATTTATGACATGTTCGACAATATTACAATTTCCCGCAGTAATATTTTCAGAAAACACATTATGAAATTTTTCGAGAAATTCAGCAAAAAATTCCTTCTGAGTTAGATCGAGATTCTGAGAATTATTCTGGAAGAGTTCTTTCAAGAAATCAGGGACTGTCTTGGAAACATTCTTTATTCGAGCTAATTGCATTCCTGATTCTGTAGTCTGAAAAGCAAGATCAAAAATTTTCTCTAAATTTACCATTTTAAGAAAATTTACTTCTAAAAAACAATCGTCATTAATATCAGCAACAAGCAAAGGGAATACAATAAAATATCTTCCTATTTCCACTCTAGCTTCCACTTTAAATTCTATCGAAACTTTCTCTCCAGTAGGATATCTCAAATTTATATCTTCAATTCGAAACCTTTCCTTTCCTCTTTCTACAAATTTCTTATTTAGAATAGAAACGTCAGAGCCCGTATCTACCTTGAAAGAACACTCTTTTCCGTCAATCTTTCCCTGATAACAGAAATAATTATAACTCGGCTTAATTCTATTTCCTTTAAAAACATTTTTATTATTATCATAAAACAGAACATTTTTATTAGAAATAATCGGGGTATCAATAACACGAGCCAAACCCACCCCGTTGAGTTTGACTAAATCGCGTTTCCCCTCTCATCGGGGCACTCGGACCGGAAATGTCCGGTCTTGCCACACGTCCAACATTCTCCGCGGCTGGCGCTAGATATGCTGCCACGCCAATTTCCCCTCTGATCTTTCCTTCCCTTCTCCTTTTGTACTTTGTTTTCCTCCATCTCCTTCTTTTCGTTATTCAAATTACTGTTATGCCCTCCCCTTGCAAAATTCCTATTTGTTTTTTCCTTTTCGCGAGCATAGCCCTCCCCCTGAATTATTTTTAATGCTTTCGCTTTTTCAACGGCCTGACTCAAGGAGGTTATCCCTTCTATTTGCAACGTCCGTCGGATAAAATGATCCGAAACGGCGGTCATGAATTGCGAGCAAGCGATTTTATCTCGTAATTCATGGGGGCATTCGGGGTATGCGAGGCGTGATAGACGCTCAATGTCAGAGCCGAGAGTGGCTAAATCCTCCCCAAATTTCTGTCTCCGATTTGTGAGCGCGGAATAACTATTTTGTGTTAAGCGTCCCTCCCCGAAACGCAACTCGAGTTTCGCTTTCAATTCCGCGAAATTCAGGCGCTCGACATCCTGCACGGTCTCCAAAACCGAGCGCGCCTTCCCTCTCAAACATGAGGCTAATGCGACGGTTTTCGTCGCGTCGTCCCAACTATTCGCTCGCGCAATAAGATTAAGCTGCGAGAAATATTTATGTAGCGGGACTGTCCCGTCATACGTATCGGGCTTCAGCTTGTAACCAAGCCCGACTCTCGCGCCCGCGGCACCGTCACTTACGTATGCGACACCTTCCCCCGCGCGCGCGGTTCGCTCCCCTGCGTTGTTTACAAACGCATCTCGGTCTCCCGAGTACGCGCCGCCCGCGACCGTGACCCTTTCACTCGCGCGTACGATTCGTGTTTCTGTGCTGCCCGTGATCGTGCCTCTCTCGCTCGCGTGCACGTCGTCAACACTCGCGGTCGCGCCTCTCTCACTCGCGCGCACAACGTTTACACTCGCGCCGCTCGCATCCGCGTCCCCCTCGCATGCGACCTGCGCCCTCACGCCGTTCGCGACTCGCAGTTCCGACTCCCCGGTCGCTCTAATATCGGAAGGACTTAGCTGAGAAATGCCGCTGGAGTTCGTCCCTCGGAGACGGCAGAGCTCCTTCTGCTGCCGACGGAACGTCGCCGTATACGGAGAATATATTCTCTCTCCCTTCGCGCCTGCTCCTCGCGCAAGAGACGGATGACGGTCCGGAGAGTTTCTGCGATTGTCGTCATCGCCGTCGCTTCTGCGGCATCTCGCTGGGGTGTCTCCACCCGGAGTCTCTTCCTCGTAGCCATGGGTATGCTCATTGTCGCACGTCCTATCCCGGACGAGCCCCCAAAATGTTACGCTCGTCACACGTCCGCTGCACTTTCTCACTCTTACTCACGCTCGACGCGTTCCCGACACTCACTCAAGAAAGGATGACTTGGTTTAAGGAAAAGGAACTCGTTTATTATAACGCTCAATACAGCGAAAGACTCGGGCAGACACGTCCGAACGAGACGGAATCCCGAAGCCAAATCTGAACATCATTATCTGTCAACAACCGTCGCTAAGGACGATTCGCGACTTCTCTGCTACCGGGCGACTCGCATGAGCGCACGGCGCGGGCACACAGCACGGGCGTAACAATATAATAAGTAGTATATACGTGTGTGTGTGTGTGTGTGTGTGTGTGCGCGCGCGTGCGCGCGCGCGCTCGCGTGTGTTTAAAAAATGAGTGCAATAAGGATTACTTTACCTGCTATACAATTATCGATGACAAAAATAGCTTTGTAAAATTCCAAGAAGAATTATATGACGGAATTATATGACGAGCTGCGTGTTGATTGAAGAAGACGAATATAATAGAATATGTCTCAGTTTTGACGTCCCAAGGCCAAAAGTTCTCGGTGATTTATCACATTTCTACCTGAAAATACAAGACATCTTCTGTTTAATTATGATACCTTGTCTTTTCTTCGGTTTTTCTGTACACTAATATGAGACTGCATGCTTATACATTAATATAATTCAATGCGTATGTAAGATTAACCTTAAATCTAACCTTAAAGAATAAATGATTACATCCGTTGTAATCATCGACCGGCAACTACATTCATTAATATACATTTTAAAGAAATATACAAGGCACATACAAGGTTACTTACATCTTCTGCTTCCCTTGCTTCTATTAGCAACGCGAATCACATGTTCGCACACGTCTCACGCGCGCGGCAACAGCAGGTCAAGCTAAGCGTGCGCCGTGCCGTAATATGAGTCAACATGCCCCGCCTCTACGTATGTCAACATGCCCCAGCCCTACATGAATTTTATTTTAGTCATTTTGTTATAATAAATTAATATTGTTACTCAAAATAACATGTCGTATAGTAACAGAAACTTTTCTTTTAACTAATAATACGTTACTTAGATTTACTTCTCAAGCTGAAGAACATTAATACGATATTTCGGAATGCTCGAAAATTTACTTGCCACCTCTTGAATCAGATTTTTCTCTTTCTTTTATTGTAATACTTACCTGATTTAAATAAAACTTTGGGGGTAGTACCTATGTCATAGAAAAGATATTTTGTGATAACTTTTCCATTGTTTCTTTCGCAATAAATACATAAACGGAACGCAACGCCAACTTGCCTCTTGTGCCAAAGAGACCCGGTCTCCCCTAACAGGGAATGGGTTTGCGGGGGTGTAATGTCGATATAAATTAACTTTTTTCATGTTTTGGTGGAGCAACCCCGAATTTATCCTCTTATTTTAATTATACCCTGTTATAATTATATAAACTTACACATGTTATTAGATCTTTTTATATCTAATTATGTATTTTTACATCTGATCATATTATATCCATTTTTTCTCGGGTATTTTATAATTGAAAATTGATCACATATAATCTATGCGAAATGAAATAAAACTAATTATATATTTCTGTTTGCAGAGCATACATTTTTCTTGGTCAGTTTATAGTGCATCGTGGGTTGGTAAATCACAAAAAATGAAAAGTAACATTTTCATGATGCTTCAAAGGAGTCAAAAACCGCTTTTAATATCTATGAGTGGTTTATTACCTGCCCTAACACTAGAATATTATGCGAGTGTAAGAAATACTTTTTAAAAAATATATATTATTTTTATATTTTTGCTACATAATACTTCAAAAAGTTCGTACTATTTGCAGTTTCTAACCTCAGTTTTATCATATTTTATGACAATGAGAGCAGCCATTATCACATAAACCAATAAATACGGTTTATTTCTATCATATCATACGTTACAATTGGTTACAATTAATGATAATTAGTGCACTTTATGTATATAGAAACAGGAAATTTTAAAATAGATAATAATATAAAAGTAAAATACAAATTTATATTTTAAATTTTGTTTGTGTAATTTTATTTTATAAAAGGCGATATATCCAAAAGTATTCTGTTAAGACTAAACTAATGTATCATATTCAGAAAGACAAAGAGGTAAATATTATTGTATATAAACACATGTTTGAAAATGTTTTATTAAGAAATTCTAAAAAATCAATCATTCGTTATCTATTAACAAAGTTGTACAACTTTTGTTAATTTTATCTACCCGCGCCTCCGTACTTGTCCGCGAGTCAACGTGTTAGCATTCAGTCGATACTCTCACACGCACAGAGCGGCTCAGAGGAGCAACACACACACACACACACACACACACACACACACACACACATGCGCCTTAGGGTAGCCGAAAAGAGAACAAGAGAAAAGTATCTTCGCGAACAATGGAGCTAGTCTCATGACGATGAGTCAAGTACAAGAGCGAGATCGCAATGACCGATATGCAAGTGGATTAACCTAGTCGTGAAACGTTCACCCGTTATACTGTTGAAGTACCGACCGCATAACATTCCGTCTTTTTCTAATCCCGCTGTGAATCGATTGTCCAGCTAACGTATATCTTATGTCTTCGCAAAGCGTAACTTTTAAATCCTTTAGGGAGATCAATCACTTCAAGACGACACATTTTTTTTTAGAGCGATTGAAGAGAAAGACAGAGAGCTTGTAAATGTCGCGAATAACGTCTTGGACGAGTATAGTAGCATATACGTACGTCAAGTCGGGAGGCGAATAGAAGTTAAACAATGGAGAAAAAAAAGACAGACCAAGATATGCGAGTTAATACAGTTATGATATATTTTTATATATTTTACAGAAGGCGTATAAAAGATGTAAGAGGACTTGCGGTAAAAATTGATGCAAGTCTTAATAACTTCAAGGATTAAACTGACGAATATACAAAACCTACTAAATGTACTCAAAGCTACTTAATGATTAATACAATGCTAAATGAAGTGTTGTACAAAATTTGAATAGAGTCAAAGATTGCGGTCAGCTACATATTATATACACGAAAATGAATTACGAATGATTATTACGTAACGATGTTCATTGCGCCATATTATCGCTATATTTTCGCTTTGTTAAAAAATTATAATAAATTATAATAAATTGAGTTAATCGCAGCGCGCGACACAGTTATGTACGTGAGCACTGTGAGCGATTTAATGATTGTAACCTTACTTGTATACATTTCCGAGAAAAATATTTCTATATTATGTTTAACAACAATATTAAATATTAACATTTCATAACTGCCAAACGTTTCCAATTGAGTGCAATTGCACGAGTTACGAATCATTTATAGACTCTTTTTCTCAGTTAACTAGTTTCTGCTGCATTGAAATCTTGCATAGAAAAAAATGTATTAACATATCGCGCAAGAATCATCAATATCTAAGTAAACAATTAATTAAATATATACAGTATATATGCGTACATCTGGATTAATCCGAAAGCTTAGTCTCCATCTTTTGAAACATAAAATAATTTTATGCCACAACAGTGAAGTGCGGAATATTAAATAAAATGCGCCATTTAACAATAACTTCTAAGGTAACAAGTTTAATCTACGGTGACCTAAATTTAAACGTGAAAAGAAATTAAATTTTTTCAATGAGTTCTCGAATCGTTCCAATCAGAAATAGATATAAGTCACGTAAAAACGAATTTCCTAATTCGTCTGAGTTATTCGATACAATGTTCTAGTTTAAATGTGACACTACTTTGTAAAATGTTAAGTTTTATTGTTTTCTCTACTCTACGATCAATATAGCAATCTTTATAAATTTCTTTCTTTCTAAATAAAAATGTTCTACACAATCGGAAAACTATTTTACAACATGAGTAAAGAACGAAATCAAAAAGCGAAATAATCAATTTTGACGCGATTAAAGGGGATCATCAATGGCGATTGTATTAAACTCTAGTCCATACTAAGAATCGCGAATTATGCGTGAAAATTGTAGAGTTTCTTGACAACTCTTATGTACAGATGGATTCAAGTGTTTCTGGCTTCATTCATCTGGTCCCATGCTACTTGTTCAGCATGTCCGTTCATTACCAGTTCTTCAGTAAGAGAAATTAGCTTTAAAAAAATCAATTAATTTCAATTAATTTGCGCATCTGCAAAGAGATTCTCGAAGATTAAATAATAATAACTACTTACCTCATAATTTTGTATCATAAAATAAATATTTTCATAAATATTAGTTTGAATGCGACCTTCAATCTGAGTTTGGGCAGCAACTCCCTTTGAGGAACAATTTTGTACCACATTGTAAGCTTCTGTCGACCATTTACCTGCAAAGGAGTAACATCAAAGTATAATTACATACATATCCAAAGACTAATAATTTTGAGTAGAGATGTATATATCTAAAATCTACTTACACGTAGGAGTTGATAATAATCTCGTTGATTGGAATGTGGCTTGGATCAGTCAACTCGCGAAACTGTAATATATTAATAAATCGATTAGAATTTTCGGATACATCACTTCATACGATTCTTTCACACGATGACGGTTAATGTTAATTTCCGATTACCTTATTATTATGTTTCGCGTGTTCTATACTTGTCGTCATGACGAAACATCTGACCGAGACATTGCGCTTCTTGGCTACCTCAATGTATCTCTTTCTCGAAGCTGGATCGGGATTGGTATTGTCTATACCTATACTTTTTCTTTGATTCAAGTATTGTTGGACTGCGGCAATGCACTTCTGCCAGCTGCCTAAAATGTCTCTGTTGACGTATCCGTATTTCTTCAGATAATTCTTTGCAAAATGCGATTTTCCGGAGTCTGGACTGCCGACCATAAGTACCACCTGTTAATGGATATCTATAAGCACGAGGAAAGAGCGGGCCTCTGTTCACATTTGACGTTCACGATGATATTCGTGTTATGCACGATGCTTCTGTCGAAATCGAGGAATCACATGCCGGAAAAGTTTTACTTAGGTATTTATCATTAAAAGAATACTTTGTATAATTCTCTTTTATGTTATTTTTTTATTTTTTCTCATTAGATCATGGTACAAGAGGAACGAGCACATTTTTCCAGCGAGTAGATGGGAACCTTTTGATCCAACGAAAAGTTACGACAAGTATACAGTGTCGGATAAAAATAGGAAGAAAGATAAAATCTGATAAACTTAGATTCAACGAATTGTCCAAATTCGTTTAAAGGATTCAGATTCAAAGGACTGTAAATATTATAGCCAGATAAATAACTTTGTTTCATCGTACAATTGATTCATTATACAACAGATCGTAATATATTACAATATATATACATATATATATATGTATATATATTATAATATATATACATATATATATATATATATATATATATATATATATATATACCGGGTGAATCTTAATGGATGCACCAACTTTTTACCATAGGAGATGAGTTACCGACCGCAACTGTAATGAACCGAACGATCCATAGGTGACACCAGCTTAAATCGACCGCTTCGATCGACGAGTCCGAGGTGATGTACAGGCAAGTTAAAAACTGTGAATCAAATAACGTATATCGTATGTACATACTTTTCTAATATATCCAACTGTCTTACGCATTTTTCTTTTTACATATAATTTTATTTAATAACACGATTTCTTATTATTCTCCATCTATGCGCAACGTATTTACCGCATGTACTACGTTTACGCGAGCGTTACTTTTGTAGTAACTTACGACAATTCACTCGTTTACGCAGAGTAAATTATCGTAAGTTACTACAAAATTTCCTTTACGCGAAGGAATTATCGAAAGTTACTACAGAAGTAACGCTCGCGTAAACGTAGTAATATAGTACGGGATCCGGCCGCGTGATTTATACGTTTATCTGTTATTTTATCGAAATGCGATTTTAATGGATGATTACATATCAGGTCATACATCGCGGCCGGTGTGCCTAGCAAAATCTTGCCGCAAGTACCCTCAATTAGAGCTGTTTTAATTAAATTTTTTAAGACAACTTCGTTCATTTGTTTGCGAAGTAAATGAAGCGTCATCTGAAAGAGAGTGATCTAAAAAACTTGAAAAAAATAGGTTCCCACCTCTCAGTCTGCCGCAACCTCCTGGCAGCCAGATGCAAACAGGTTCTTTTTTGTTAATTATCAACGTTCATCGTGTATCGAGACAATTTTTACACAAATTGAAGCTAAATTTTTCCTCTACACGATGGAATATGGTTGCCTGCGTAAAAGCTGCCGCAACTAGTGGTTGCCAGCATTTGAATGACTCGTTCTCGCCTGCGCGAGCTCTTCAATCTTACAATGTGTTACAATGGAATAATCACAGCAATTTCCTTGCATTTCTTTAATATTACAATAGTTCCTAAATAAGTTTTCAAAAATTCCTTTTATAAATAAATTCCGCCGCTCATTTGTCTTCCGACTCGTCTGAACTCGCAACATCATACTCCAAATCATCAGAATTATCATTCGCGTTTTCAGATCTTTTATTCATCGACGCGCAATTTTTGTAAATTCGATGTGGCAAAATGCTACAGATCCGTGTTGTATTAAATTACGCGCTGAAGATTGCGGTTGGTTATTAGATGGTTTTTTGAAGCCAACGTGGTTCGTTGGGTACCCAACGCCGTTGAAAGTCGAAGATGTATTGCGCGTGTCGATGAATGAAAGTTCTGAAAACGCGAATGATAATTCTGATGATTTGGAGTATGATGTTGCGAGTTCAGACGAGTCGGAAGACGAATGAGCAGCGGAATTTATTTATAAAAGGAATTTTTGAAAACTTGTTTAGGAACTATTGTAATATTAAAGAAATGCAAGGAAATTGCTGTGATTATTCCATTGTAACACATTGTAAGATTGAAGAGCTCGCGCAGGCGAGAACGAGTCATTCAAATGCTGGCAACCACTAGTTGCGGCAGCTTTTACGCAGGCAACCATATTCCATCGTGTAGAGGAAAAATTTAGCTTCAATTTGTGTAAAAATTGTCTCGATACACGATGAACGTTGATAATTAACAAAAAAGAACCTGTTTGCATCTGGCTGCCAGGAGGTTGCGGCAGACTGAGAGGTGGGAACCTATTTTTTTCAAGTTTTTTAGATCACTCTCTTTCAGATGACGCTTCATTTACTTCGCAAACAAATGAACGAAGTTGTCTTAAAAAATTTAATTAAAACAGCTCTAATTGAGGGTACTTGCGGCAAGATTTTGCTAGGCACACCGGCCGCGATGTATGACCTGATATGTAATCATCCATTAAAATCGCATTTCGATAAAATAACAGATAAACGTATAAATCACGCGGCCGGATTCCGTACTATATTACTACGTTTACGCGAGCGTTACTTCTGTAGTAACTTTCGATAATTCCTTTGCGTAAAGGAAATTTTGTAGTAACTTACGATAATTTACTCTGCGTAAACGAGTGAATTGTCGTAAGTTACTACAAAAGTAACGCTCGCGTAAACGTAGTACATGCGGTAAATACGTTGCGCATAGATGGAGAATAATAAGAAATCGTGTTATTAAATAAAATTATATGTAAAAAGAAAAATGCGTAAGACAGTTGGATATATTAGAAAAGTATGTACATACGATATACGTTATTTGATTCACAGTTTTTAACTTGCCTGTACATCACCTCGGACTCGTCGATCGAAGCGGTCGATTTAAGCTGGTGTCGCCTATGGATCGTTCGGTTCATTACAGTTGCGGTCGGTAACTCATCTCCTATGGTAAAAAGTTGGTGCATCCATTAAGATTCACCCGGTATATATATATATGTATATACAGGGTGTATCATAATGTTTGGTACTTTTTTCATATTTAGATAGAGCGAGCCAAACTGAGTCGAAAAGTCATGTACCATTTTGCAATTTTCGCAATAGTTGATGAGTTATTAATGATTAAAAATCGCCGTATTGGCCCGGCCCACCGCCAAATCCAAGCGCGCGGCGAGATGCGGCCGCCCCGCGGTCGGCGCGCGGGCAGTTGTTTACTTCAAGCGGCACGAGCGGCGCGTAACGCCGGGCCCCCGTCCTGAGCGATGATAGTTTCTCGCCTTTTTTAAATAGAAATAAAATTTTCTAACAACATAGAAAAATTTTTTGTGCGTACTTATGTACATACGTGTGTACATGCATACACAGTAAAATATCAATTGTACTGCTTAAAAAAGCGATTACTCAATTTACTTTTTTTCTGTTAGTAAGTAACGGTTGTCTTTAAGAAAGAATATTTTCTTGATAATAGTCTTAAAATGTACAAATTTTAGAAAGAGTCTTTATCATGTACTCGAAAGAAGAATTTATACTCCTTCAAAGAACATAATAAAATTTTATTAAAGAAAAGTCAAAATAATAATAAAGTAATATGAGGACCCTCGAGATTAAAATAGGAGAAGTCAAGGCTATGAGGGTCAGACGCAGATCACAGTGCGTAATATCAGAAATAACTGATTTATTCGTCGTTTTGATACATTACATCGATCCGTACGTTTCGGCTCAGCTTTGAGCCATCTTCAGCGGTAGTTACACAAGTTAAGTTACACGTTCTCCGTACCGTATGGTGAGTTTACTGATTCAAAGTATCAGAAACATAGACCAATTGATCCATATCTGTAAATTTGTTCAATTAATGTTGAGATATTAAAAAGATCTCTAGGAAACTCACCATTCGGTCTGAAAAACGTGGAATACAGAGCCATGTACATAATGAATACTCTCTGCGAGAAGACTTGACGATCTTGTCGACACGACACACAATGATATGAAAAGTCTTGCAAGAAGAGGCATGTCGTAGGTCAACACACCGGCGAGGATTATAACATAGCACGATTTGACACCGTCTCAAAATGACACGGATTTTTTGCATCATGCATATGTCACGGTTTTGAGCAAATTGTAATCCATGCTCATGAACTTGGTCGTTAGCAAATCGGGGTTTTACTATTGGTACATGCAATATTGTGACGGTGTCAAATCGTGCTTTGTTATAATCCTCGCCGATGTGTTGACCTACGACATGCCTCTTCTTGCAAGACCTTTCATATCATTGTGTGTCGTGTCGACAAGATCGTCAAGTCTTCTCGCAGAGAGTATTCATTATGTACATGGCTCTGTATTCCACGTTTTTCAGGACCGAATGGTGAGTTTCCTAAGGGATCTTTTTAATATCTCAACATTATTGAACAAATTTACAGATATGGATCAATTGATCTATGTTTCTGATACTTTGAATCAGTAAACTCACCATACGGTACGGAGAACGTGTAACTTAACTTGTGTAACTACCGCTGAAGATGGCTCAAAGCTGAGCCGAAACGTACGGATCGATGTAATGTATCAAAACGACGAATAAATCAGTTATTTCTGATATTACCCCTTATGAAAAAAACTATTGACAGCGAATTAACTATTGGACTTTCAATAGTTAACTATTAAATTTGAATAGTACGTACTATTCAAATCTAATAGTTATCCAATAGTTAATTCGCTCTCAATAGTTTTTCAATAGTTTTTTTTCATAAGGGACGCACTGTGATCTGCGTCTGACCCTCATAGCCTTGACTTCTCCTATCAAAATAATTAGCAAATCGAATTTTGTTTTAATTTTATATTCTTAACTGAAGAACTGAATAATTAGAATTTAGAATATTATTTATTTTAAGTAATATTATCAAGAAAACATTTTTTGTAAAGATCATCGTTACTTAAAGGAAGAGAAATTGAGTAATTGGTTTTTTTTAGCACTAGATGATATTTTTTTGCGTGTGCGAATACGGCACGCCGTTTTGCTATTTAATATCATCATAAAAATTCTACCAAATTAAATTGATACTCAAAGAAAAGAAATTATTATTATGTCTAAATACTTATAATTAATCGAATTATTATTAAGCTATAATTGAAATGCAGAATTAAAATTATGTCTAGACAAAATATTAATTCTGAATTTATTGTTATGTTATGACATAAAAATTTTTTCGGGAATTAAAATTATGTACATAATTGTAATTCACGAATTTTACTTATGTACACAATTTTAATTCTTAAATTTGTATTACGTACATAATTGTATTCTCGAATTATACTCTTTTTCTTTTAGTAAGTAACGGTTATCTTTAACAAAGAATATTTTCTTGATAATAGTCTTAAAATGTACTTATCACAAATTTTAGAAAAGTCTTTGTCATGTACTTTGTCATGTACTTTGTATGAAAAAAGAATTTATACTCCTTCAAAGAACATTATAAAATATTATCAAAGAAAAGTCAAATAATAAGTAAATCGAATTTTTGTTTTAATTTTATATTCTTAATTGAAGAATTAAACAATTAGATGCCTCTTCTTGCAAGACCTTTCATATCATTGTGTGTCGTGTCGACAAGATCGTCAAGTCTTCTCCAGAGAGTATTCATTATTTACATGGCTCTGTATTCCACGTTATTCAGACCGAATGGTGAGTTTCCTAAGGAATCTTTTTAATATCTCAACATTAATTGAACAAATTTACAGATATGGATCAATTGGTCTATGTTTCTGATACTTTGAATCAGTAAACTCACCATACGGTACGGAGAACGTGTAAATTAATTTCTGTAACTGCCGCTGAAGATGGCTCAAAACTGAGCCGAAACGTACAGATCGATGTAATGTATCAAACGACGAATAAATCAGTTATTTCTGATATTACGCACTGTGATCTGCGTCTGACCCTCATAGCCTTGACTTCTCCTATTTTAATCTCGATGGTCCTCATATTACTTTATTTATTATTTTGACTTTTCTTTAATAAAATTTATTATGTTCTTTGAGGAGTATAAATTCTTCTGTCGAGTACATGATAAAGACTCTTTCTAAAATTTGTACATTTTAAGGACTATTATCAAGAAAATATTCTTTCTTAAAGACAACCGTTACTTACTAACAGAAAAAAAAGTAAATTGAGTAATCGCTTTTTTTAAGCAGTACAATTGATATTTTACTGTGTATGCATGTACACACGTATGTACATAAGTACGCACAAAAAATTTTTCTATGTTGTTAGAAAATTTTATTTCTATTTAAAAAAGGCGAGGAAACTATCATCGCTCAGGACCGGGGCCCGGCGTTACGCGCCGCTCGTGCCGCTTTGAAGTAAACAACGCCCGCGCGCCGACCGCGAAGCGGCCGCATCTCGCCGCGCGCTTGGATTTGGCGGTGGGCCGGGCCAATACGGCGATTTTTAATCATTAATAACTCATCAACTATGCGAAAATTGCAAAATGGTACATGACTTTTCGACTCAGTTTGGCTCGCTCTATCTAAATATGAAAAAAGTACAAACATTCTGATACACCCTGTATATTGTAGCTACATTGTATTTTTAAGGACTGTGATTTTAATTCATTCAGTTATGTGATAATATTTAATTCATTTATCGATTATGTAGCTCTACTAATTACAGTCCTTTGAATCTGAATCCTTTAAACGAAATTGGACAATTCGTTGAATCTAAGTTTATCAAATGTTATCTTTCTTCCTATTTTATCCGACACACTGTATACTTGT